>NC_064860.1:18745000-18782500 GCF_024139225.1 Suncus etruscus
TATATATATTGGTTTTTGAGTCACACCCGGTAGCACTCAGGGGTTACTCCTGGCTCTATGCTCAGAAATCGCTCCTGGCAAACTCAGGGGACCATATGGAATGCCAAGATTCAAACCACTGTCCTTTTGCATGCAAGGCAAACACCTTACCTCCATGTTATCTCTCCAGCCCCTATGTTCAGGATTTTTAAAGCCAAAGACTTTGTGAGCTTACTGTCTGGCAGAGAGGCATTTGATTTTCTCAGGCTGGAAAGGAAGCCACAATCTCAGAAACGTTCTTGCATTCAGAGTGTACCTTCCGGGGGAGAAGAAAGAAGACAAGGATGGCTCCCAGATCGGAGATGTGCCTTTTCATATGGATGATGGAGTCTGGAAGAGTGAGATTTCTGTCTTTCATCCAGGAAATTGGACCACCCATAACACTTGCTATACTGTTTATAGAGCTAGGCTGCAGTTGGCTTGTGGGGGCATCAACGCTGAGACTCAAATAGCAAAACTAGTGTATGGGTTTGTGACAAATAGGACTAGGCTCCTGAGTGTTTGAGTAATGTCCTGCATATTTACAGAAATGGGAAGTTTCGATTTAATCAATTCCAATTAAATAATGTCATTGGACAGCTGCTATCCTCTTCTCTTACATTTTTTTTGTTTTTGTTTTGTTTTTGGGTCATACCTGGTAATGCTCAGGGGTTACTCCTGGCTTTGCACTCAGAAGTCACTCCTGGCTTGGAGGACCATATGGGACACCAGGGGATCGAACCGAGGTCCGTCCTAGGCTAGCGCTGGCAAGGCAGACACCTTACCTCTAGCGCCACCGCGCCGGCCCCTCCTCTTACATTTTATTATTGCCATGACCCATTGGACTCACTGCCCAATTTCCCTGACTGCTTTCATTGAGTTTTATGTGAAATTCTCAAACATTAATGCACACAGAATGCCAGTGGCCTACTCTGAAAGGGCAGATTCTGACTCAGTAGTTTGGCTGGATCTTTCGATGATGCCCAGGCCGTGGGCAGCTGACGAGCTAGGTGTTCCAACATTCCTGGTTACAAGGCTGTGGGTTGCCGTCATGATACAATAAAACTACTGTTTGAGACTTCAATTTATTAAGGTTTTTACTTGGAATGTGAACAACCAGAATTTCTGAATCTTAAAGGAAAGATTTAAGTTAAAGATGAAACTTTACATGATACACATAATTATTAAGCACTCAAACCTATGTAAAATACGTCACTAGTGAGGTTAATGTAGTTTGAGTTGGCATCAGAATGCCTTATGTAATTGTGTTTTGGCAGGATGTTTCCTTCCTAATTGGATTTTGTTTAAGCTAATGCTGAAAGCAGTTTGCATTATATTGAACATACTAGTTACGCTGTTAACAGGAAGTACTTTTTTTGTTGAAAGTTTTCAGCTGGAGGTTGAAAAAGAACCCTGACATTTGGCCAGGGACCGGAGCTAACTAGTGAATACCTGCTTCAAACTTTGCCCTTGATAGATAGCATACAAAGTCAGTTTTCTATGCTCACAGCCTTAACTGTTTCCTTTTTTCCTTTTTGATTTTTGGTCTACACCTGGTGATGCTCAGGGGTTACTCCTGGCTCTCCACTCAGGAATTACTCCTGGTAATCCTCAGGGAATTATATGGGATGCCAAGGACAAACCTTGTATGTGATCAAAGTCACATACAAGAAAGATGCCTTCCTGCTATACTATTGCTCTAACTCCTTAGCTGTTTCTAATAAAAAAATTTGGGTGAAAGAAATACCCTGGATCAGAGAGACAGTACTATCGCTCTGCCCCTGTACCTTAAATTTTTTATTGTTGGGCCAGAGTAATATAGTAAAGCAGATAGGGCACTTGTCTTGCAAGAGGTTGACCCAAATTCAATCCCTGGCTCTCTATATAGTCTCCAGAACCTAAAAGGAGTGACAACTGAGCATAGAGCCACGAGTAAGCCCCCCTTAAAAATACCCCAAAATCTCGATTGATCTATAGTTCACAATAGAAAATTTAGTCATGTTTTATATATATATATATATATATACACACACACATGTATAGTGGTTTTTGGGTTACCACAAAGTTATGCAAATATTGGATGGCCAGTTAGTTTAGTTGGTTAGAGTGTGGTGCTAACAAAATTGTGGCAAAGTTATTTATTACTACAACCACACCTTAGGACAAATTTTTAGCACCCAAGAGAACCCTGTGTTTCTGACCCCTTTACCTTTGTCCGTGGAAGCTACTAACCTACTTTACTTCTCTAGAGATTATTTATAGAAATGTAGTGAATAGTGCCTTTTGTGTCTTGCTTTCTTTACTTGGCAACATGTTTTTATATTTCTTCCAAGTTCTGGCACAGCTCATTTACTTCATTTACTATATTGCTAATGATATTATATGAATATACCACATTTTAGATATCCATCTCACAAATAAACATATTAGTGAACATTTTGGTTCTTAAAACTAATGTTTTAAGTGTCCAAGTTTTTACATCAATGGACTTTTTTCTTTCTCTTGGATAAATTCCAAGAATTGCTAAGTGACATAGCAACTTTATAATTAGCAATTCAAGAACTGCCTTCTTTTCTCAAAACATTTCATCCCCTTGCATTTATTTATTTATTTATTTATTTATTTATTTATTTATTTATTTATTTGTTCTTTGAGGCCATACCTGATAGTGCTCAGAGGTAACTCACAGCTCTGCAACTCAGGAATCATTTCTGCTGGGGTTGAAGGAACTAAAGGAATGCCAAGGATCAACTCTCCCCAACCTCCATCTCCCAGTTCTGTGCAAGGCAACTGCCATATCTGCTGTGCTCTCTCTAGTCTCAACCTTTGCATTTCTTTGATTTATGATGGTTTCTGATCTCTTCACTTAACCTGTGCTTGTTGCTTTCTTTGTTTACTATAACCATCCTCAAGGGGCTGTAGTGATATCTCATTGTGATTTTTATTTCTATTCCCTAATACTAGTGATGTTAAATAGCCTTCTTGTGTTTTCTGGCTTGTTGCATTGACATTTTTTTTAGAGAAATATCTTTTCAAAATGCATTTTTTAAAAGTCATGGCTTTTAAAATTTTGTTTATGCTATTAAGTTGTTTAAGGAATTCTTTACATATTGCAACACAAATTCTATTCAATTTTATGTGACACGTATCCTCCCTATATGTTTTGTTTTAGGTGTTTTGTTTGTTTGCAGTGCAAATGTAAATTTCTAGAGAGTGTAGTTTATTTTTCTTCTGTTGCTTATATTTTGGGTCATGTGTAGAGAGTCATTGTTTAAGCAAAACTAGACACACTCTTGTGTTTTCTTCTATGAATTTTAAAGTTTTTATTTTTAAGTAAAAATGGGCTTTATTAGAAGGTAATGAGGAAGAGGAGTGAGAAGATAAGAAAGGCAAAGAATAAGGTACATAAGAGAGAGTGCCTGCTTCCCTAAAAGTGGAGAGAAGCTCAGTATATGAAAGCATTAAAAACAGGAAAGTCTACATCTCAAAAGGGAAGATGTGGGCCACATATGCATGGGCCTAAGGAGCACATGTGCTGAGTTTTACAGTTTTAATTTGTCAGGGTAGGTCTGTAAGTTAGAAACCAGATCACAAACTAAGTATGAGCTTTAGTTGCTGCCCTGTGTATATCCCTTTTCCCCTAGTTCTGACATCATCTCATTTCCCAGTTTCAGTTGCTCTGTTTTGATTGTCTTGCTTTTACCTTCTCTTCCAAGGAGGAATCTCATTGTGGGCAGCAGATTCTGTAACTTGCTATCTCCTCAGTCTCTAAAACTGTTCCACTGTAGACTCTCATATTTTTATGTATGTATGCATGCATGTATGTATGTATATGTATGTATGTATGTATGTATGTATGTATGTATGTATTGGTTGTTTGGGTCATACCCGGCAGCACTCAGGAATTACTCCTGGCTCTGCATTCAGAAGTCGCTCCTGGCAGGCTTGGAGGACCATATGGGATGCCGGAATTTGAACCACCATCTGTCCTGAATCAGCTGTGTGCAAAGCAATCACTCTAACGCTGTACTATTTCTCCGGCCCCAGTCTCTCATATTTTTAAATTAATGAAACACAATTTTAAATGTCTTAAAAAAAAACTAAGCCTATAATCCATTTTGATTTTAATTCCATTGTATGATAGAAAGTAGAAGCCCAGCTTCTTTCTTTCTCACATGACTATTGAATTGTCTTGGTTCCATTAGTTGCAAAGACTGTTGTTTCCCCCATTTCAGCTACTTCACCAAAACTCCATTAATTATAAATGTGATGGATCTATTTCTGGACTTACTGTCATTTTATTGATTGATAAAAAGGACCCTACTGCTAATACTAGCCTGTCTTGATTTCTCCAGCTTTATAGTAAGTTTGAAATGGTAAAATATTGCATTTCTCTGTTGTTGTTCTATTTGGCACTTCTGGATTGCTTGCATTTCCATTTGAATTTTAGTATCTCTACATTAGTAAGCTGAGATTTCTATAGAAATTGTATAGCCATTATTGATTAATTTGAGTAGAAAGGGAAAACATAACACTTATGTCTTCTATTCCTTGATCATGAGATTTTTAATTTATTTAGATGATTTTTTACAATGTTTGGTTGCATATAGACTTTTTTTGTTTGTTTTTGGGCTACACCCAGCAGCGCTCAGAGGTTACTCCTGGCTATCTGCTCTGAAATAGCTCCTGGCAGGCACGGGGGAACCATATGGAATGTTGGGATTTGAACCAATCACCTTAGGGCCTGGATCGGCTGCTTGCAAGACAAACACCGCTGTGCTATCTCTCCAGCCCCGCATATAGACTTTTTAAACACAATAAAACTGCCACAAGAAACCTCTGGTCTACTAGCTGCATAAACTTTACAGATATGGAAACTGATTTTTCTATTTATTAAGTACTCTAGATTTGTGTCATTGACTAAAATCTGGTTATCACTAAGTTCTATATATGAATAAATCTTGTCTTTGCTCTGTCTCAGGATAGTATTTATAACATGGCACACTGGTATTATATTTAGTAACAGCTAGAATATATATGATATAAATTTCAAATACATATTGAACTTTGAATTTTCCCAACAAGTCAATGAGATGGGCATGCTTGTGATCCCCAAGTGAGAGCTGAGGCAGATCACTTGCCTAGCATTTTGCTGTCAGTTATTTGCAGTTGGGATTTAAATCAAGTGGCCCACCTCTGCACTCAGTTTTTAAAAACTTCTAGAGTATTTGTGCACAGTGATAAATGCCTCTCTTAGACTACTTCCACCATACCCAACATGTATCTCTCCTTAGATTGTTGTATTCTCTCTGGACGAACAAAGTGTTCTTGTTTTGTTCTTGTCATGGTGTACGGCCAGAGAAAACTCACTAAGTGTTACTGAAGATGTTTGCTGTGTTATACAAATTTCTCCTTGCAGAATCTTTTAGAAAATGTTCACAGGATCTTGATCATAGAGAAAATGTTATGTCCTTAATATTTTTGGGGGTTTCTTTTATCTTATGCTATTTTGAGTCTTATATCAGTACATTATACCACTCCTTGCTTCATTGCTTAAAGCAAAATAATGTGAGGTTTAGTAGTTGGCCTCTCTTAATTTATTTGTGAGTTTTATTTTTTGTTTCGTTTTGGTTTTGGGTTTTTTTTGAGGGGGCCACACCTGGTGTGCTTAGGGGTTACTCCTGGCTTTATGCTCAGAAATCGCTCCTGGCGGGCACGGAGGACCATATGGAATGGCAGGAATCAAACCCAGGTTCATCCCCAGTCGGCCACGTGCAAGGCAAATGCCCTACCACTGTGCTATCTCTCCGGCCTCTTATTTGTGCTTTTTAACCCTCCTCCCTTTATTACAGTTGCCTGACTTATTAAGTTAGATGTGGGGAAGAAGTACACAATTAATTGTAAATGTAATGATAATAAATTTGAAGAGGGTGGAGAATACAGAAGACGACATTTCAGCTCAATTTGGGTAACTCTGGAGGTTTAGAGTCGATTTGTCCAAAAAAAAAAAAAAAAAAAAAAAAAAAAGGATGATTCCATAAAGAGGCAGAGCTGCTGATACAAACTTGGGAATAACTTGCTAGTGCTCAATTTTTCAATCACACTTTATTATAACACAAAGACATGATAATGACAAAGAATAAAGTTGTTGAAGACATCTATTTCAGAACATCTCAACTAGATATGATACATTTTCTTTATCTGCCAAGTTCATCCCCTTTAAGTTGGTAGGTTAACTAATTTAAATTAGCTAGTGACTAAAAATTAAGAGACTATCTTTGGCAGTTGCCTTTACCTTAAAATGTGCTTGATTATAGCATACTTGAGTTTTTTTCCCATTCTCAGTGGTGCAAAGAATTTACTACTGACTCTGTGCTCAGGGATATCACCTGGCAGTGCTCAGGAAATGATATATCAAACCAGGATTGAATATGTTCCAGGCAAGTGCCTTAAGTCCTGTACTTTGTCATTGGCTTCCCATAGCCTCAGTTCTATACAATGAAATTTGCCTTTTTGTTGGTTTTTGAAGAACACACACTGTGAGGATCAGTGCATATTCTCCTAGTCCTGTACTCAGGGGTCTCTCCTGGTGTTGATTGGGGGACCATTTACAGTACTGAGTATTGACCCAGGGTCAGCTGTGTGCAAGGCAAAATCTTTGATTCCATACTATATCCCTAGCTCCCAAGATCACCTTTTAAAAGGAACAATTTAATGAACATGGGCACAAATAATTATACAAATAATACAAACACCCCCAATATATCCCTGTTGGGCCTTAAAGATCAGTCCCTAACCCCAGAAAATATAGCTCTGACTTCTGTCTAAATAGATTTGCCTTATCTAGAATTTCACAGGAACAAAGTATGGATTTTTTAAAACTAGGTTATATGTGTTGGGAATTTCTTTATGCTGGTGAGTATAGTGATGTTTTTCTCTTTATTGTGCAACATAAATTCTTTTTTTATTTAAACACCGTGATTACAAACATGAATATAGTTGTATGATTACAGTCATGTAAAGAACACCCCCCTTCACCAGTGCAACATTCCCACCACCAATTTCCCAGATCTCCCTCCTCCCCACCCCCCCACACCTGTACTTGAGACAGGCTTTCTACTTCCCTCATTCATTCACATTGTTATGATAGTTTTCAGTGTAGTCATCTCTCCAACTGCACTCATCACTCTATGTGATGAGCTTCATGTCAAGGGCTGGTAGGTGCAACATAAATTCTTTTGCATGCACCCTCTACCATGTGATTAATGTTGTACCATTGGATAGACATCTGGGCTGCCCCTACTTTGTACTTTATGACAGAAAATGCTGTGAATACCTGAGTAAAGCATCAGTAGAATAGTTAGGCTTTGTATTCTGGTAGATATAACTTATAAGAATGGCCCTTAGGGGTCTGATTCCATAGTCGTAGAGTGCTTGCCTAGCATACCAACAGCACATACACATAGACACACAAACACACACACACGTAACCACCCCCTCTACAATATTAGTTAACTTTCAAAGTACAATGTCATATTTGGGTGATATAAGTGAGTAGAAATTGTTTTTGTACAAAAGTCTGTGGCCCCAATTATGGCCCCAAATGATTTGATGTTAATACTTCAGTAGAGAAGTATTAGTACCATGTATATGTATATATGTAACCTATATTTATACAAATATACATACATATATATTTTTATTTAGTTGGGTCACACCAGCTGTGTTCAGCGCTGAATCCTGGCTTTGAAAGGGAAAGAAAGGAAAGGGAGGGGGAAGTTATAGGAAAAAGAAAAAAGGGAAGGGGGAAGGGAGGGAAAGTGGAGGGGAAAGGGAAAGGAAGGAAAAGGGGGACAAGAGGGAAAATGGGCTTAGGTCTTCACCACTGACATGGGGGCAAAAGGATTTGAGAGGAGGGATGCATGAATCCATTTTCTCTCCTGTCCCCATCCCTTCCCCTCCTTTCCCCTCCACTTTCCCTCCCTTTCCACTTCCCTTTTTTCTTTTTCCTGTAACTTCCCCCACCCTTTCCTTTCTTTCCCTTTCATTATACTTTCTCTATCTTTTTCTATGTGCATTATTGAGAATTTTTTCTTCGATATCCTCTGCCATTTTTCTATTTGATTGTTGGTCTTTTTGTTCAATAAAGTATAGTTCTTTAAATATTGAGGAGACCTTCCCATAATTTCGCTCTGAATTATGACTTGGTTTAGCTGTGAATAGGCCCTTTAATAGAGTATAGGTTCTCTGCTTCAGAGGTATTCAGCATAAGTCCATTTGATGGGAATAGCTGACCAGCTATCCTTTGATTCAATTTAGAGTCATAAGACTCTTTTTTTTTTTTTTTTTTTTTGGTTTTTGGGCCACACCCGGCAGTGCTCAGGGGTTACTCCTGGCTGTCTGCTCAGAAATAGCTCCTGGCAGGCACAGGGGACCATCTGGGACACCGGGATTCGAACCAACCACCTTTGGTCCTGGATCGGCTGCTTTCAAGGCAAACACCGCTGTGCTATCTCTCCGGGCCCAGTCATAAGACTCTTTAAGTACTTTTTATTCTCAATTTCTTTTTTTTGGTTTATGGGCCACACCCAGCAGAGCTCAGGGTGTGATTCCTTCTAGAGTCATAGGACTCTAGAAGTGCTTTTCCATTCTTAATTTTTTTTTTGTTGTTTTGGGGCCATACCCAGCGATGCTCAGGGGTTACTCCTGTCTCTATGCTCAGAAATTGCTCCTGACAGGCTCAGGGGACCATATGGGATGCTGGGAATCTAACCTGGGCTCATCCCAAGTCAGCAGCTTGCAAGGCAAATGCCCTACCGCTGTGCTATCCTCCGTTCTTACTTTTTTTTACTTTTTTTTTTTTTTGGCCATACCCGGCAGTGCTCAGGGGTCACTCCTGGCTCTCTGCTCAGAAATAGCTCCTGGTAGACATGGGGGACCATATGGGACACCGGGATTTGAACCAACTACCTTTGGTCCTGGATCGGCTGCTTGCAAGGCAAATGCCGCTGCCATTCTTACTTTTTATGCCTTATTGATTGACTATTGATTTAGGCCAGAAAGTCTAGGTATAGTTAATGTTATAGTCTTTATGCCAAACAGCTACTTTAACTTTGTTTACTCAGCATTTCCTTGGAAAGAAGAGTCTAATTATGGGGCAATCACATATTTGTGGTATCTTCAAGGACCTGACCCTTTGTACCCCTTTCCATCAGAAGAAGAAAGCAGCCAAAGCTGATCACCTTTGAGTATTTTGGCCAGAAGCCTGACTTCTCAGGAACGTGATGTGCAATGATATTGAGACTCATTTAAAAGAAAGTAGAATTCTTCCAGGACCAAAAAGCATGGAAGATGATGTGCGAGTTTCCTCTTGTGCAACTTTGCCACATGAAACCAAGTTAATTTCTGCTCCCCGCTTAATGTAAGATGAGTTGAAAATACAAAGAAACATGTGGAAAAGAACAAACAAATTCATATCATATTATTTTTGTGAAACCATTCACATCACACATATTTCAGACAGCTTGGAAACGTTTTGCACACCAGAAGGCATTTGATATCCTGGGATGGAAAGACTGTTAGGTCCCTTTGTATTTGGTGTCCTCAGATGCTGATTCTTGTCAGATACTGGTTCTTTGTCCACTATACATGGTCACTGAGACTGAGGATAAGCAAGGTCTGGCCTGACTCTTGGCCTTGGCATTTGGACAATGTGTAGCTGATTCTTTCTTTCTTTCTTTCTTTCTTTCTTTCTTTCTTTCTTCTTCTTTCTTTTCTTTTCTTTCTTTCTTTCTTTCTTTCTTCTTTTCTTTCTTTCTTTCTTTCTTTTCTTTCTTTCTTTCTTTCTTTCTTTCTTTCTTTCTTCTTTCTTTCTTTCTTTCTTTCTTTCTTTTCTTTCTTTCTTTTCTTTCTTTCTTTCTTTCTTTCTTTCTTTCTTTCTTCTTTCTTTCTCTCTCTCTCTCTCTCTCTCTCTCTCTCTCTCTTTCTTTCTTTCTTTCTTTCTTTCTTTCTTTCTTTCTTTCTTTCTTTCTTTCTTCTCTCTCTCTTTCTTTCTTCCTCCCTTCTTCCTTCCTCCCTTCCTTTCTTCTTCCCTCCCTTCTTTCTTCCTCCCTCCCTCCCTTCTTCCTTCCTCCCTTCCTTTCTTCTTCCCTCCCTCCCTCCTTTCTTCCTCCCTCCCTCCCTTCCTTTCTTCTTCCCTCCCTCCCTCCTTTCTCCCTCCCTCCCTTTCTTCTTCCCTCCCTCCCTCCTTTCTTCTTCCCTCCCTCCCTCCCTCCCTCCTTTCTTCTTCCCTCCCTCCCTCCCTCCCTCCCCCTCCCTCCTCCTCCCTCCCTCCTCCCTCCCTCCTTCCTTCCTTCCTTCCTTCCTTCCTTCCTTCCTTCCTTCCTTCCTTCCTTCCTTCCTTCCTTCCTTCCTTCCTTCCTTCCTTCCTTCCTTCCTTCCTCCTTCCTTCCTTTTCCTTTTCTTTTCTTGGAATTACATTTGGGAACAGATACTATGGAATGTTTAAATCTATAGAATTGCCCTTATAGTAGCATTACTTTAAGGAGTATGCGGGTCACACCCGACAGTGCTCAGGGGTTATTTCTGTCTTTACACTCAGAAATTGCTCCTGGCAGGCTCAGTGGACCATATGGGATGCCAGGATTTGAACTACCGTCCTTCTGCATGCAAGGCAAATGCCCTACCTCCATGCTATCTCTCCGGCCCATGACAAGGCATTTTTTTTAATTTTTATTTTTAATTATGAGAACAAAGATGCAAAGAAAGAGAACAAGGTAAAGTTACAGTGGAAGAACAATCACCCATAAACAGAATTCTCAGTAGTCCCATTGTTGATATCTTAACTTGGAACTTTCAGCCAAAGAACATTAAGAAAAATAAAACAGAACCCATGTACAATTACTTTGTCCCTCAAGTCCCCAGATTGTAGTACATAATATTTCTTAGTAGCACACAAAGCAATCTAAAGACATAAAACTTATGTAAATCCTTAAACATTGAAGGCAAAGTACTTTTTTACATTTCCATGTACAAGCATATTAGTTTAAGTTAACCTCAAAAGTTTAAGTGGGTTGTTTTTCTTAAGGATTAGAGTCAAAGTAGCACAGTAAAAATGGTGTTAGAGTGACAATTATTGTTTGCATAGGCCCACCAAAATATGAGGGACATGGAAAGGAAAAGCCTTGGCCTAAATACAAGGAGATCCTACCTCTGAAGTTTCTTTGCAAAAGACCAACTCTAGGCTCCAGGCAAACTAGTTTGTCCAATCCAGGTCATTGTCTGTAGTGCCAATACACTTTTATTTTTCACATAGTCTCTGTTGTTGGTATCATGTTTATGTATTAAAGATCCTGGAATCTGCATATCCTATATTGCAGCCAGGATGGTGCAGAGTGTCCTCTCATTTCACCTCACAATTAAAGGGCAATGCAGAGAACCCTGTCCTGTAAGCAGGTTGTTGTTGTTGTTGTCAAGTATTCTGAGTGTTAAGGGAAGTCTCTTTTTGAGCAGGTTGATATCAGAGCCATGGTAGTGTCTTCCCTGGTAGAGGATTGCTTTCAGGTGTTGTTATAAAAAACCTTGGATGTTTCGTAGATAGCTTCCCTGGTTCAGTGGTGAATGGAAGATGCCCATTCTTCTGAGACCTGTGCCAGGTCATTATATCAATGTTCAGTGTGTAAGGTCCCATTGCACTACAAGATTTGTGTGTTCCAATCTCTATTAGATAAGAACTTATTTGTTTGTATAGTATTTTCCCATTTTAATGTGCCTATGCAAACCAGGAACAATGCCATGTGGCGTTATCGGCTCATATGGGGGCCATAAGAATAAGTACAACAATCTCCATGATGTGGTTCAATCATAAGCATTAAACTGAGGGACTCTTCCACCAAAATTGCTTATTGAAAAGCTCACAAAGAGGGCCGGGCGGTGGCGCTAAAGGTAAGGTGCCTGCCTTGCCTGCGCTAGCCTTGGACGGACCGCGGTTCGATCCCCCGGTGTCCCATATGGTCCCCCAAGCCAGGAGCAACTTCTGAGCACATAGCCAGGAGTAACCCCTGAGCATTACCGGGTGTGGCCCAAAAATAAAAAAAAAAAAAAAAAAAGCTCACAAAGAGAAGACAAGATAAACAGTGGGTAGAATTGTCACGGTAAAAGAATATTTAGAAAGAGCTATAGCTGTTAAAGAAAATACACATAAAATATTCAAAAGACATATGGGTCCATTTTATGTCTTTTGAAATAGTTGGGGGTTGTTAAATCCAAAGCACGACTTTGGTCTGTGATTAGAACTGTGTAGTACTGAAGTTAAAAAAGGTAAATGTGAGGTACTGATGGTTGGGGGTGAGAGAGTTAAGGAGTAATAATGAGCTTTATAGGGGTATGCGAAAGGGCAGAATCTGTTGGGGCAGGAGGTTGGTCTTGGTGCTTAACAAATTAAAGTGCTGAGGGTAAAGAGGGTTAATTAAGAGGAAGATAACGAATACGGATTGGGAAATGTGGGAGTAGAATGGGTTCTGGTGTGAGGGAGGGGAAATATATCAGTGGGGCTATATACATTGTAGAGATGAATTGTACATTAATTAGGCTTGGCAGTCAGAGAGGGCCACTGTATAGGAAGTCACGTCTACACATACACTGATTTTAGAGACCTAATTGAATGTTATCCTCCAAATCTAGGGAATTCCATTTTTTTCCACCTAGAAACAGTCGAAATTTAAGAATATTTTTGGGTGTTGTTAAAAAGTATATATGTGGGCCCGGAGAGATAGCACAGCGGCGTTTGCCTTGCAAGCAGCCGATTCAGGACCAAAGGTGGTTGGTTCGAATCCCAGTGTCCCATATGGTCCCCCGTGCCTGCCAGGAGCTATTTCTGAGCAGACTGCCAGGAGTAATCCCTGAGCACCGCCGGGTGTGGCCCAAAAAACAAAAACCAAAAAAAAAAAAAAAAAAAAATCAAAGTATATATGTGCGCCTGCGTGCTTTTGAAAATGAATAATAGTAAGAAGAGAACTCCTGCATGGGGTCCAGTCTGGGGTGGGGTGGGATCTCAGTCCCCCGGACTAAGTGGTCAGCCCAGGGGGTCTATGGCTAGCTGTCCTGTCCAGAGCCCCCAACATACCAGCTGAAGAGCAAAAGAAGAACTGGCATCTGGAGTCTTCCGGGTGCAGCCCTGCCTCTGTAGTTTGTGGATGCATAGGGAGGAATTTCTCTCCCCGCTCCCCCCAGGGCGTGGCCCTGAAGACCCGCCTATGACAAGACATTTTTAAAAAACTAAGTAAAAGGGTTAATTTCAGTTCTCCCTACATGAGAAATTTCAAAATTAATTTGGCTAAAATACTTAGGAAAACATTCAAGTTATGTTTGAATGGAGGGTTTTTGTTGCTTTGTTTCATCTTTATTTCATTGTTGATATTGTTTGGTTAGAGGGCTAAACACATACTCATGTCCTGTGGGGGCTAGAATCCAGTTTCCCCCTTCTGAAGCATGTACTACAGCTCTTTGGGCCATCTCCTTAACATGACAAAAGTTTAAAAGAGCATATGTGAGACAGAGTAATATGGCTAACCCCAATTTGATTCCTGGTACTGCAAATAGTCTCCCACACACTATAGGAGTAAACTCTGATTACCACTGGATGTGCTACCATATATGTATGGTGAATGTAAAGGAAATGAAGCATCCCTGAATGAACAACTTGACTAATTTATTATTTATTTCTCTCTATGGCAGTGTAATAGTTGTAATAGTATAATGTAATAGTCCTTTGTAAAGGACTTTGTTTTCTAGATCTTAATCATTGAGGTCAAGAGGAAAGAATGAACATGATCTATTTAAAGATACTGTTTCACAGCATAATTTTGAAATGGGCTGTTTAGGCTGAAATGGCATTAGCTAATTTTATATAAGGAACACTGTTGTAAGAAAAAATACCAATGTTTTCCTGCTGCAATTATCTGTTAGGGTTAGCAAAGGGTAATTGCCAGTTTGGGTTTATCTTTGTAGTAAAAATCAAATGTGAATTGCACTGAGACAGAAATTCAGGACTTAACCTGTCTTATGGAATCATCAGTGAAGCTTTGTAGTTATTTTTCTTTCAACTTGATGTTGTTTTGCCTTGAGGGAGTTGGTGGAAGGCATTGTGAGTGGGTTGTTTTGTTAGTTTATTTTTTGTGGGTAGACTTAAAATTGTTTCATTAAATGTTAATGGACCTAATAGTCCAGTTAAAAAGATCCAATATATTAGTCCGTATTCAGCACTTATTGCTGACATGGCTTATACTCAGGAATTGCATTTGGCCCCAAAGAACTGAACATCATATGTGGGCATAGGTTAGGAATTAGGTTGATTGTTTCTGCTATGAGGAAATAACCATTCTTTTTCTAAATAGCTCCAATTTTTAGCAAAATAGTCATTTCATATGTAACCCATTGATTTATCTAGGCCCAAAGAAAGATTTGGGCATAGTTGAATGCAGAGTGAACCATTGATCTCATCATGAGATTAGAACTTCAGTCAGGGGTACCTTAAAATCCCATGTATACTTCCAATACTTTGAGCACCTTCACTGTTAAAGGACCTAATCATGTTATTGGGAAGAATGACTGTTTTATATATACATACACATATTGCTTCTATATGTGATTGCAAGTATGTATATACTGTATGTATGTACTTGTGTCTGGTTTTTGGACCACCCCTCATGGTGTTCAGGGACTACTCTTAGTTTTATGCTTGAGGATTTGTTCCTGGTGGGAACTCAGGAGACCATCCAGTGTTTGGAAATGAACCCAGGATTCCTGCAAGCAATGCATGTTCTCAGCAACTGAACTTCAGGAATTACTATATATAAAATTTATTGAATTTTTTTGTTTTGTTTTTGAGCCACATCTGGCAGCACTCAGAGTTGTTCCTGGGTCTGCCCTCAGAAATTACTTCTGGCAGGCTCTGGGGACCATATGGGATGCCAGGGTTTAAACTCAAATTGATCTCGGGTTGGCCTCTTGCAAGGCAAATGCCCTATGGCTGTGCTATTGCTCTAGCCCTGATTTATTAATATTTTTTTAAAATGTTGTGGTATTATACATTTTACAACAGAATCAAAATCATTGTTTTATATTCACAGTGCTGCTACACCAAGAGCAAGAGAATTTTGTTGATTTAGGGGAAGAGAACAGTTCTTAAACAGTCTTATAGATGTGTCTAGAAAGATTTGCATTTGTGGATAATGTAAAAGACTAAAAGTGGAGCCTTTTTATATTTGGTAAGATTAGAAATTTTTTTGAACGATTTGAGGTACATTATGTAGAGAGCGCAGGAAAATAGGAATAACTAGTTGTGGTTTTTTATTCTTCAAAACTTGTCATAACATTTTCCTTTTAGTTCTTTCTCACCAACAGTTTTGAAATCACAGAACACTGAGTTTAATAATAAAATTTTTAAACATTTGGAAATAGAAATTCATTGCCAGTTCACAGTACATGAACCCTACAAAGTTATGCCCTATATGATTTATGTAAAGTCTGAGAACAGAAAGATCTCCTTTTTTTTCCTGTCTGCTTTATATATCATGAGATATTCCATGACAAGATCATGAGAGAATCTGTAGTGAAAGCTTAAAAAATTCCCTTTTGGGGCCAGAGTGGTGGCACAAGTGGTAAGGTATCTGCCTTGCCAGAGCTAGCCTAAGACGGACCCTAGGTTCAATCCCCTGGTGTCCCGTCTGGTCCCCCAAACTAGGAGCTATTTCTGAGTGCATAGTTAGGAGTAACCCCTGAGCATCACCGTGCATGGCCCAAAAAACCAAAAAAGGGAAAAATTCCCTTTCATTCTTCAACAAGTATTTTTTTTTGAGTGGTTTGTGCTGAATCATTTGTAGTCAAATCGTTTTATTTTCTTTCCCCAACAAAATAAATGTAAAATCAGCACCAGTCTTTGTCTTAAGCTTCAATGATTCCAGCATATAAAGAATGAGTTCATTCTCAAGAGCTTAGGGTGTGAGTAAAATGACAGAGGAGGTGAGTAGATACAGAGAGAGAACTTGAGACTAGCCTTTTGGGATCACCAGAAGAACAAATTCTCTGAGTCTCAGTGTCTTTAGAAAATAATAAATTGGGACTAGAGAGACTACTTCTGACTCTATAACTCTTGGATCATAACAAAACCCACTGCTTATATTAAATGTAATATAACAGGAAAGATTGGCACTCTCCTCTAGTCTGCTCATATCTTCAGCTGCTTTGTGTCAGATACCCCTTTATCACATGTATGTGTTTATTTGTTTTGGGGCTACACCCGGCTGTAGGGGTTACTCCTGGCTTTATGCCCAGGAATTACTCCTGGCAGTGCTTGAGGGACCATATCAAAGGCAGGGATTGAACTTTCGGCTGTGTGAAAGGCATTTGCTCTACTGTCTCCCTGTCACTTGATAGAAACAAGGTCTATTGATTGAAAAGATCTCATATCTTTTTTTTTTTTTTTTGCTTCTGGGCCACACCCGGCGTTGCTCAGGGGTTACTCCTGGCTATCTGCTCAGAAATAGCTCCTGGCAGGCACGGGGGACCATATGGGACACCGGGATTCAAACCAGCCACCTTTGGTCCTGGATCGGCTGCTTGCAAGGCAAATGCCGCTGTGCTATCTCTCCGGGCCCAAGATCTCATATCTTTATTTTTTAATTTTATTTAACCTTTACATCTATTATACTTTTATTGATCTAAATCACATAATAGGTGAAATAAAATTGCTAAAATAAAATCATTAGAATGATAATGACAGATTAGTGGTAAGTATGGGGAATGGAGACAGAGAGAAAAATGAGTAACTTTGTTATTTAAGTACAGTGCATTTAATAAAAATTCTGTTTAGAAAATTTTTGAGTGACAGAGTTTATGATGTGATGATAAAATGAAAAGTATAGCAAAAAAGTTTACTATTAATAGAACAAAGAACATAACAAAATGGGAGAGAGTGAAAACTTGACATGATCTCTTCCTTGGCAAGGTTCTTTCTCTGACATATTTGCTACTTATTGGGGGGGTCACTTGTCTAGAAGAGGCTCAATGATTCTAAGTAGATGATGATAAATCATAGATCGACCAATTTTAATTTTATTGAGTCACTATGAGATGAGATACTCAGTTACAAAATTGATGGTTGAGTTTCATTCATACAGTGTTCCACACTCTTCCTTCACCAGTGTACACTTTCTGTCACCAATGTCCCCAGTTTCCTTCCCTCCCAACTCCTTTCTGCCACCAATCGTCTCCATGGCACTTTACTTTTCTCTCTCTCTTTTTTCCCTTTTAAACGCTGTGGTTTGCAACACTGGTTTTAGGTATTGAAAGGGTCTTGTGCATATCACTTTTTCTCCTTTCAACTCCCAGTTCTTGTCCAGAGTGATCATTTCCAATTATCATTGTCATCAGGGTCCCTTCTCTGCCCTAACTGCACTCACTCAGCTTCTATACCATTTTTTCTCCACTGACATACATTGCCTCTTTGCCCTTTGTACTTCTCAAGTTTGGTCTCTGTGCTCTGAAAGAATCTGGGGTGGGTGTGGGGTGAGTGGGGAGAACAAAAGGGCAGACAGAGGGACCTTGGTAGCAGACAGACAGGGGAAGAAGGGAGAGCAGGCTGGCTGTGTCATTGCCTTGCAAATGTTAGCTGTCCCCCACCTTTCTATTTCCATTTCAGTTTCCCAAGCAAGGTGCCTGCTTAGAACCCTTTCTTTAAAGTTCTCTGAATCTGGTTGTCTAGTACTTCTGCTGGAGGCCAAAGAGTCGTCACTGGTAGTCCTGGGCTGAGTGCTACCCATGGATGCATTTTTTTTTTCTGTTTTTGTTCACATCCAGCAGTGCTCTGGCTCTTGACTCAGGAGTAACTTCTACTTACTCTTCCAGGGACCCTTTGCTGCCAAGAATCAGATCCAGGCCTTCTGCATACAAATTCTGTGTTCTGTCATTTACTCACATAGTTTCCATTAGTGATGGACACGTTGTGCAATACAGAAGTTCCCACTAGAATTTTTCAGTTACTGTATATACTTGAGTATAAGCTGACCCCCTAATTTTACCCTAAAAACTGGGAAAACTTAGTGACTCGAGTATAAGCCAAAGTGGGAAATGCAGCAGCCACTGGTAAATTTCAAAAATAAAAATATATACCCAAAATAATTACAATAATTGAGGAATCAGTAGGTTAAATGTTTTTCAATATTTATTACTAATATTTATTGCTAAACTGTAAAACTAACAATAACCTTAAAACTTTAAATAAGGGGCCGGAGAGATAGCATGGAGGTAAGGCGTTTACCTTTCATGCAGAAGGTCATCGGTTCGAATCCCGGCGTCCCATATGGTTCCCCGTGCCTGCCAGGAGCAATTTCTGAGCACAGAGACAGGAAAAACCCCTGAGCACTGCCGGGTGTGACGCAAAAACCAAACACACACACACACATACACACACACACACACACACACACACTCTTTAAATAAAGTGCAGAAAACTGTAGCTTAATGGGTAATCAAACTAAATCACAAAGGTTAAAATCCTTCAAAACTGGATTCTTCTTTTTCCTCATTTGTATGTCCAAACAGAGCTTCAGCTGTATCTGATGTGAGGGCATCAGCATAGATATTGTCATCATCACTGAGTTCGCAGATATCATCATCACTGCTGTGGGTCTCATACAAAGCGAGAATATTGTGGGCTAAATAGTCCAGTGGTATCCAGTTCAGCTCAGTCACCTACCTCTTTAGTTCGGCCTTGACTTGTGCTACATGCATTTGATTCTGTGCGCATGCACTGAACTAGATAACCTCTATGACCTGAGTATAAGCCGATTTCTGTTTTTTTGGCACAAATTTTGTGCCGGAAAACTCAGCTTATACTTGAATATATACAGTACTCACAAATCCTAAAGATTGGGGTTTATCAGGCTTGCTTCTGAGGCTGTGTAGGAACACCCCTATGTGGCCAGGATTGCCCTCCAGGACCCCACCCCATTAACAATGGTTCCACCTTGTCTTGTACTGAATTATGTCCTCTAGCATGCACCCCTGCCTCAATTCATGGGCTAAATCCTAAGCGCAACTTGGTGGTATTTGGGGAGAGAATAATAAGAAGGTGGCATGGTTCAGTGAGCATATGCAGGCAAGCTGTTGCTGATATCTCTATAAGGAGAGGAGAAGAAAGAAAATATAGCAGGCAAAGCTCTAATATGATCTGTCAGCACTGAGCAAAGAAGACCAACCCCCGTTACAGAGGAGGCTCCATGAGTAAGGAGGTCAAGGGTCCTCTGTTCACTGACATCACTTGGGTCTTACACATCGCATTTTAGAAGTGAGAAGAGGAAGTGACATCTGCTGGCCTAAGACCCAACTCCTCATCTGCCCAGCAATGGCACTCCTTGTCCTCACTAACTTTGCACCTCACTCTTTGGATGAGTTGAAAGCTCTGTTGCTGTGTTCTTAGGAATGGGGAGAGTGAACATGCAGTAGCAGTGGCTGGTGTGTGACCAGAGTTGGGACCAGTGCATGCTCAGAGCCATGACCAGAGTGAGTGGAGTGTGAGAAGAAAAAGGCTGCAAAACAGCAGGAGGTCAGATCACAAGCCCTGTGGTCATGCTGAGGATTTGGTTGAATAAGAAATGCCTTAACAAATAGTGTAGAGAAAACATGATCAATAAAACACATTTGTGCTATCCAGAATCTGGAAACAATTCAAGTGCCCCCAAACAGATAAATGGATAAAGAAACTGGTAGGTCACAATGAAATACTATGCAGCTGTTAGGAAAAAAATGAAGTCATACATAGATAGACATAGAGAATATTATGTTGAGTGAAATGAGTCAGGGGAAGAGGAACAGACAGAATAGTCACTCTCATTTGCAGGATATTAAAAAGAAAACTCATAGAATAAGAATAATACCCGAAGACTATAGAAATGATGAGTTGGAAGTGCAGTTAACAAAGAGAAGTGGGAGGCCAGAGAGATAGCATGGAGGTAAGGTGTTTGCCTTTCAATCAGAAGGTCATTGGTTTGAATCCCGGCATCCCATATGGTCCCCCGAGCCTGCCAGGAGTGATTTCTGAGCATAAAGCCAGGAGTAACCCCTGAGCGCTGCTGGGTGTGACCCAAAAGCAAAAAACAAAAACAAAAACGAAAAAAAAGAAAGAGAAGGGATAGTTATGACCATCATAGTTGAAAGTGATCACTCTGGTCAAGGGCTGGAAATTGAAAGAAAATAAAGTGATATGCATGATACTTCTTCTGTAACTATTGCAAACCATGGTGCCTAAAAGTGTCTTCCATAGAGGCAGGCTGATGGGGATGGGCAGGACTGGGGGTAACTGGGAGATGGTGGCAGGAAAATGAACACTGGTGAAGGTTTTAGTGTTGGAACTTTGTATGACTGAAACTTAACTATCAACAACTTTTTAACTCTGCATCTCACAGTAATTGACTAAACAAAACCAACAAAACAAAAACACATTTGTGCTGGGGATACCCAGTGTCCTAGGGTATTAGAGCATTAGAGCACACGTGAGAACTAAGTCTCTGACCTCCTAGAGCTCAGAAATGACCTGATTGCTATCATGTGGTCTGTGGGTGATAAGACATGTAAAGCAAGGAGGATGGTGTGCTATGCAGACAGTGTTTCTCCCAAAGGAGATCTAGGGCAAAATTAGAACAGAACAATGATGGAATTGATAGCATGATGAAGCACTAAAAGGGAGTTGGAATTGCACACAGTCCAAGAGTAGGGTGCATTTTAATTTAATTTTTTTGGTTGTGGGGAGGTGTTGGGCCATTCCTTGTGGTGCTCAGAGACTATTCCTGACTCAGTAGTGACCTTTGGAGGTGCTGGGAGACTATATGTGGTACCAGGAATATTGGCCAAGTGCAAAGGAAGTGTATTAATCCCTGAATTGTTTATCTGGCCCTGTGAGCATGTTTAAAAATTAGGGATCACACTTGGAAATACTAAGGGACACTAGGCTTCATGTGGTTGGTGTGTGTGTGTGTGTGTGTGTGTGTGTGTCTGCGTACGTGCGAGCTGGGAATCAAACCCAGGGCCTCACACATGCTAGACATGTGTCCTCCCATTTAATCCCACACACTGCCCAAGCAGGATGCATTCTGGATCCCATACAATGAAGTCCTCTAATGGCTGACCTTGAAGAAGACAGGGCTCTGCAGGCAGGATACACTGAGCACCCACCTCCCTACTGTGGAACAACTGAGTACAGTATCAGCCCCCAGAGCAGGAGGAAGCAAAGTTCTACTTCACCCAAGTTCAACTGCCTCACCTGTTTTTGAGCAGAGTGAAGGTAGGTAGGGTCCCTTTGCTTCTGGGGGGTACAGGATTCTTCCCCATCCTCACCCTCACTTGGCAGATGTCTTCGCACATTCTCAGCACGAAAGGACTTGTCAAACACATGTAAAGAATAGCTGAAAGTCACTGCAAGAGACAGATGAATGGGGACTTGAATGCCCATTGCATCAACAGCTTTTCTTTCCTCTTAAACTCCAGTGTAGGGAAGTCAAGAGGCCTTTGAGAGCGTTAAAAACGCTCTGTCTGCCTACAGCATGTTTGGTAGGGCAATGCCTTTGGCAAGGGGGGTGGTGGCAAAGAAACTTTCATGGCATATCTGGGGGCGCCCTCTCGTGGCACACCCTGCCACCAGCAGCTGCGATCGCCCTGGCAATGTTTTAGATTAATTTACCTTCACCGTGAAATGAATTGGCTCCAAGACAAGAACAAAAGATACTGTTATCAGGGATGACTTAATTCCCTGCTATGTTTCTAGATGCTTCTTTGATACCTCCAGTCTTTACTGATGAAGGTCTGAATCTTTAGATCCAGCCTCTCTTTGATATTATTAACGCTGACATCTCCACTGATCAGAACAAAGGTAAACTTTTCAACAACTCAAAAAGCGAGAAAGGGATGTTGACGTCATTTATCAGATTCTTTTTCTGCCTCCATTTCTGGGTTATTTATTGCATGTTGGTTTGATTGCATGTGAATGCTGGAGGGCAAACCTTTCTCTTCGACCCTCCAGGATCCTGCCTGAATGAGACACGGGTTCTGCCTTTGCTGAGCCTGGAGTGTGGTGGGCAAGATGGATGATTGGACAGAAAATGATAACAGCAGGAGAGAAGAACTGAGGCGAAACAAAGAAGGGGAAGGTGGGGGTGGAGGTGAGGGGAAAATGCATTTCTTTGGTTATTCAGACCCATAGGTGGAGAAAATGAATTCCTCCCTGGCTGGAATCATTCCTCCCGGTGGTCTGTGCACTGGACCTCATGATCCGATGAACAAGTCAGGCCAAGCTTAATATATTTCTGCGCTAGACTAATCCCACTAAGTACTTAGATCTGAAAACATATCTATCTATCTATCTATCTATCTATCTATCTATCTATCTATCTATCTATCTATCTATCTATCTATCATCTATCTATCTATCTATCTATCTATCTATCTATCTATCTATCTATCTATCTATCTATCTATCTATCTATCTATCTATCTATCTATCTATCTATCTATCTATCTATCTATCTATCTATCTATCTATCTATCTATCTATCTATCTATCATCTATATATCTATCTATCTATATATCTATCTATCTATCTATGTATCTATCTATCTATCTATCTATCTAGCTATCTATCTATCTATCTATCTATCTATCTATCTATCTATCTATCTATCTATCTATCTATCTATCTATCATCTATATATCTATCTATCTATCTATCTATCTATCTATCTATCTATCTATCTATCTATCTATCTATCTAATGTTTCTGCTCCTTCCCTTTTCTAGACCCAAGAAAAATATTTTTAATTAAGTATTTAAAAAATTGTAGCCATATACCTACAAACCGAGGAAAGAAAAATAATAAGTGGATGGGATTCAGGGATCAATCAGAGCATAGAGTGAAAATAAAAAATGATCAGCCCCAAATATGCAAACCAATGTCAACAACAGTAGAATCAAGAGACCCAAACTATAATAAGCTATCCACAAGATGGACCTATTATGCTAGCAGTCTAGGGGGCTAAGGAGGGCGGTACGGGATGCATGCTGGGAATGGTGGCGGAGGAAGGACAACACTGGTGGTGGGAACGGCCCAATTCACTGTCACTATGTTCCTGAAATACAACTGTGAAAGACTTGTAAAAATTAAAAATAAATTAATTAAAAAAACTAAAGGCATAACTTAGCATTGTAACATTCTGTAAGTTTCAGGCGGGTGACCTGGAAAATCGGCATGTGTCTGTGTTATATAAAACTGATCAAGAAAGGGGCCAGAGAGATAGCATGGAGGTAAGGCATTTGCCTTCCATGCAGAAGGTTGGTGGTTCGAATCCCGACATCCCATGTGGTCCCCCAAGCCTGCCAGGAGCGATTTCTGAGCATAGAGCCAGGAGAAACCCCTGAGCACTGCTGGGTGTGATCCAAAAACAAAAAAGAAAACAAAACAAAACAACCCACCAAATTCATCAAGGAAAGTCCAGTTTCCTCTTCCAGCAGCCATTTGATCCCTTGGTCCCCATGTCCCCAACTCCATTTCCCTTTTCCTTATGAGTTGATCTTTTCATAGAGAAGCTTAAGTTTTTTTTTTCTTTTTTACTTGAACATTTGGACAGTCTATATTTTTAGCTCTTGATTATTGAACACTGCCTTTGATAATAGAACACAAATGCATATCCCAATGTACAGTAAAAAAGTATCTTATGAGTGGGGTGCGATAAGAAGTTTTTTTCCTTTGGAAAGTAACACTTTTCCTGTATTCAAAGGGAGAGAGAGACCTTTCAAAGTGGAATCCTCTGAAAATTGTGGTTCTCAAGCAGAAAGAAGACTCTCCCAAATGTTGCTTAGTGTTTCTCACCCAGGAATTTGCATGGAGATAACTCGAAGTGTTATTCAGTGTTTCAAGCAAATTTAAGCTTTGATTTATTGGATAATTTCTTAATGGCAGTTCCTGAAATTTTTTCTATGCTCTGGATCTTTTTCATGCGAAGAACTTTCATGAAAACTGAAAACAAGGAGTGTTTTAATGAAGATGTTACTGGAAGCAGAGAAGGAAACTGCCCATCCCCTCCCCTGTACCAGCAGCTAAAGCCCAAACCAAGAAAAGCTTTAAAAGTCAAGAATAGAGAGTGGTTGGACCAGATCAATACTACAGTAGTCAGGGTGCTTGCCTTGCACACAGCCAATCTGGGTTTGATCCCAGACATCTCCGATGGTCCTCTGAGCCCACCAGGAGTGATCCCTGAGTTAAGAGCCAGGAGTAAGTACTGAGCACAGCCAGGTGTGGCCCAAGAACAGAAACATAAAAAGATTGGAAGAATGCAGAATGGAAAGAAGATGACAGCCACACACACACACACACACACACACACACACACACACACACACACACACACACACACACACACACACACACACAATCAGGGACCCACACTTCATTCATCTTCCATAGCCACACACTCTAAACTTCAAGTCTGTCACTGAACGTAACATGGATGTCTCCACTATAAGGGAAAGCGTACTCCAGATATGTCTTTTGGCTTTTCTGGTGAAGTGCCTAATTTTCCCCCAAGAAATAATTCAGTCAGAAAGCCTGTTGGTGGAAGTCAATCATAACCCCTGTGTGGATTATTGGCTATATTTCTGACACGGCTGTGATATTATATTTCTCTTTTCCTTTTATTTGGCTTTGTCTCCTTTGCAACTACAGAAATTTGGCCTTAGTTATCCTGCAATCTTATAGAAATTTTCAGCACCAAAGACTGCTAAATTCCCTGCTGGCTAGTATATTTGCAACTCAAAGGTTGAGCCAAGCCAGTTCCCAGCAACTTGCTTTTTCCTGCTCTCAGCTTCATGGTACTAAACAATAGCTTCTGCCTTTCTTGAATTCTACTTTCTGGCAGGCTGCAAACTTCTTGCAAACCAGAACACCTCCGTCTCATGTTTCGATTTACCTCTATTAGGGCTCTTTCTCAACTACATCGGGTAGTTATTTGATATGTAGATTCTAGGGTCAATAACAACAACAACAAAAAACAAAAACAAAATCAAAACCAAAACAAAACTTAAAAGAATGGCAAGTGGAATTATAAGAAAACAAATCAATAAAATGAATCAAAATTTTAATCACTTTGTAATGATTTATTGCTATATTATTTTAACCTAGTAAATTAAGAAGTTCAAATAATTTAATACAACACAAAATAAGTTTTTTAACTATGGATCTAAAATATATTGCATTAAATTTTTAATTGAGTCTCTTTGTGATAATAATCATGTCTTTCCTGTCATTAATAAGACCTAAAAAAATCTTTGTTAATCTATTGTGTAGTTTATGTGGAATAGGTAAAGATGACAAATGTAAGATATAGAGTGTAAAGAGAATTAAGAAAAATTAAAGGGGAAAATCTAAATAGACCCATAAGAGTACACAGTGACTTATTCTAAAAAAGGGAATATTTATTTTATATTAGAAAACATTGTATTATAGAAACTGCTCATGTCTACATTAATAGGTAAAAATTGAAATAAAAATCTCTATGGTGGGGCTGTAGAGATAGCATGGAGGTAAGGCGTTTGCCTTGCATGCAGAAGAACAGTGGTTCAAATCCCGGCATCCAATATGGTCCCCTGAGCCTGCCAGGAGCGATTTCTGAGCATAGAACCAGGAATAACCCCTGACAGCAGTTGGGTGTGACCCAAAAATCAAAAACCAAAAAAAAAAAAAAAATCTCTATGGATGTAAGAAAAACTTATAAGACAGAACATTCAGTATAAATAATATGTTAATTTGTTACTGAACATGTCTAAAAATCCCATAGCAAGCCAGGAATAATACTTTAGCATACCTCCTAACCTTGTAGAAGGCAACCATAAGTGTCATATTCAATGCCACATGCTGAGAAGTTTGCCCTGACCTTTAAAGAAGCTCTTTATTTTTTTTTGGGGGGGGGGCACACCTGGTGATGCTCAGGGGTTACTCAGAAATCATTCCTGCTCAGAAATCATTCCTGGCTTGGGGGACCATATAGGACGCCGGTGAATTGAACCGAGGTTGGTCCTAGGTGGTGCTCAGGGATTATTTCCAGCTCTGCTCTCAGTATTCATTCCTGGCAGTGCTTGGAAGACTATCAGGGAAGCTGAAATTTGAGCTTGAGTTAGCCAAATGAAAGGCAAGCATCCTACCACTGTACAACTGCTCCAGCTCCTGGAGAGAATATTCTTGGTGAAGCATTCATTTCATTGATTTTTTGAACTATATCCCTCCATTCTCTTCTGGCCAGTGAAGTCTTTTTTTTTTTTTTGCCACACCCGTTTGATGCTCAGGGGCTACTCCTGGCTAAGGAGAAATCGCTTGGGGGGACCATATGGGACTGCGGGGATCGAACTGCAGTCGCGATCTTTCCTTGGCTAGTGCTTGCAAGGCAGACACCTTACCTCTAGCGCCACCTTCCCGGCCCTGGCTGGTGGAGTCTTATTCGATAGAACTAATGTGGCTTTCCTTTGTATGTAATTTCCTTTTCTAAAATCTTATCTTTCAATATCCTTCAAAATTCTATCTTTAAATTTTGTCATTTTGAGCACAACATGACTTCTATTTTTCTAGGTTGAGTCCATTTTTACTGGGGCCCTTTGAATTTCAGTGTCTATAA
This sequence comes from Suncus etruscus, assembly GCF_024139225.1. NCBI lineage: Eukaryota > Metazoa > Chordata > Mammalia > Eulipotyphla > Soricidae > Suncus > Suncus etruscus. The sequence goes on from NC_064860.1 coordinate 18,771,728, forward strand.
TCTTCAACTCTTGGAGATTTTTATCAATGGTTTCTTTAATTATTGTTTCTGTGTCAAACTTGCTTTCCTGTTCTTCAGGGACTCCAATGACTTATATTATTCCTCTTGAACTTCTATTGTTGTTTTCTATGTTATTCATTTTTTATCAGACTTTTCCCCACACTCTGTTGTTTTCTAGCATTTTCCTTCATCTCATTCTGAAACATTTTTATCTTTTTCTCAGCTGCTGTAAATCTGCTATTGAGATGTTCTATTGAAATTTTTATATCATCTACCATCATTTCTTAATTTCTGCTGTTGTCTCATTTTTGTGTGGCGGGAGTTTGGGTCACACCTGGCAGCGCTCAGGGGTTACTCCTGTCTCTATGCTCAGAAATCGCTCCGGGCAGGCTCGGGGGACCATATAAGATGCCAGGATTCGAACCACTGTCCTTCTGCATGCAAGGCAAATACCCTACCTCCATGCTATTTCTCAGGACCCATTGTTCTCTCATTTTAACATTAATACTTTCTTGTGCTTTTCTGACTCTCTGTGCTATTGTTTCTTTTAGTTCATTAAGCATCCTAACCATGGTATCACCAAAGTCATTGCTTGAGGATTTACTGAACTGGTTGGTGCTGGTTAGCCTTCCATCTTACTGTTTTTGCTGATTAAGTTTGGTGGTCTTGGTGGACATTAATTTTCCTATCCCTGCATCTACTGTACATCTACTGTGCTGAGAATGGCATAAAATTTGGAGATGTTAAGATGCTTCTAAGTATCTATCCTGTGATTTGTGCCCACACTTTAGAAGCTGTGGAGCTGGTTTCTGCCTGCTTTCTATTTGACTCCTGAAGTTCCTTCTTCTTTCTTTCTTTCTTCTTTCTTTCTTTCTTTCTTTCTTTCTTTCTTTCTTTCTTTCTTTCTTTCTTTCTTTCTTTCTTTCTTTCTTTCTTTCTTTCTTTCTTTCTTTCTTTCTTTCTTTCTTTCTTTCTTTCTTCTTTCTTTCTTTCTTCTTTCTTTCTTTCTTTCTTTCTTTCTTTTTCTTTCTTTCTTTCTTTCTTTCTTTCTTTCTTCTCTTCCTCTTTCTTCTTTCTTCTTTCCTTCTTTCCTTCTTTCCTTCTTTCCTTCTTTCCTTCTTTCCTTCTTTCCTTTCTTTCTTTCTTTCTTTCTTTCTTTCTTCTTTCTTTCTTTCTTTCTTTCTTTCTTTCTTTCTTCTTTCTTTCTTTCTTTCTTTCTTTCTTTCTTTCTTTCTTTCTTCTCTTTCTTTCTTTCTTTCTTTTCTTTCTTTCTTTCTTTCTTACTTTCTTTCTTTCTTTTTCTTTCCTTTCTTTCTCTCTTTCTTTCTTTCTCTCTCTCTTTCTTTCTTTCTTTCTTCTTTCTTTTGTTTTTTTTTTTTTTTGGTTTTTGGTTTTTGAGCCACACCCTGTGATGCTCAGGGGTTACTTCTGGCTATGTGCTCAGAAATTGCCCCTTGCTTGGGGGACCATATGGGACATCGGGGATTTAACCATGGTCCATTCTAGGTCAGGCTAGTGCAAGGGAAATGCCTTACTGCTGTGCCACCTCTCCGGCCCCTGAATTTCTTAAGAAAGTGCAAATCCCCCCCTAACCAAAAAAGAAAGTAAAAATCTCAACTATATCCATAGAGTTTTAACCAGTGAGTTTCTAGAATCTTTAGGAGGTATTTTGTCTAGGTGCTCTGTTTTGTGGTGGTATGTTGGATGATATACCTTGATAACAAGTACAAAACAAAAAGAAAAAAAAAAGAAAGAAAAAGCAATCGCAATGAAAGTTATGGGTTAGAAGCTCATGTGGGTATGCAAATAATACTGGGAATGGAGCAAAATCTCACAAATTCTGGGCATGGAAGGATTCCTGGAACTCCTTGAGGCAGAGTGGCTGGGAGAAGAGGCCTGGCTGGACACTGGAGAGAAAATCAGTGGTAGTTGCTGCCATTTCTACCTACTGCTAATACAAAAACATCAAATTTGTTTTGGCTGTATGCTCCTCACGGGCAATTTTCATCTCACACTAAAGGAACTTGATATAGGATTTTGCTATTTGTTAGTTTCCTCTCTCTCTTATACACACACACACACACACACACACACACACACACACACACCTCAACTAGTTTCTGTAATAATGCTCCCGTTTTACGATTTTTTTTGTTTTGTTTTTGGGCCACATCCAGCGGTACCCAGGGGTTATTCCTGGCTCTGTGTTCAGAAATTGCTTTTGGCAGGCTTGGACCATATGGGATGCCAGGGATCGAACCCAGGTTCTTTCCAAACTCTCTATTACTGTGCTATTGCTCCAGACCAACTTTTGTTTATTTTTAAATAGAGATTAAAGTTTTAGGATTTGGAGTGCAATGTTTAAAGACCTTGGATTTATGACTGACTGATTTATTATTCTATGCAATAATTGTATAAACTGAGAAAGTGGTTTAGCAAAGATTGACCACTAGGTGTCACTGTTGACCCAGTTAAATCTTACTAGAAATGCATGTAGAAAATATTTATTTCCTTGACTATGAGTAAAAAAATATTCCCACCTATGTGTTCTGAAGTCTTTCCTGCTATTCTTTGCCATAAAATTGAGCTGACATCAGTTCCCTGGAGACTTGGGCTCCTCACAGTCTGTTAGGGTACTTTTCCCGAGACAGCAGGCCCTAGGTTCTCACCAATCAAAGATGGATCATGTCTTCTGGCCCCAGCTTTTGTGATTAGAGCTAATGTTTCTCAAATGTCCTATTTTCCAAAATTCTGTCTCTGATCTAACCTGCCAATCATCCTCACTTCCACCTATCTTTTATCCTCATTCCCACCTGTACATGATTCTCGCTGGCTAGCCTAGGAGAAATTGATGGCCCTGAACTTCGTAGATAATTTCTTCCCCATCCCACTCTGGAGCAGACAGAAAGTGCTGTTGGCAATTCTGAATTCAGAATTATACGAATTGACAGCGAATATGGACCAGATTTATATTATGCTTTTTGGTGTTTGATCAGCTGGGATTCAAATGGACACATCCTTCAGAGATTGAAAGGCTACATACAATCCAATTCTGAAGTCTTTTTTTGTGTGTTTCTATGTCATAAAAATATTTTATTCACATTGAGAATGATTTTCCCTCTCCCAGATTAAAGGAATCCACCTTCATGGAAGAAAGGGGTGCTTGTAAAGAATAGTTACCAAGTATTTTCCGGTCCAGGAGTATGGCTCAAATCCTGCAACCATGTGATCAAATGGCATGTTTTTGATGGCACAGCTGTAATGCCTCACACTTGCCAAGCTGGAGTTTTAATATAGATATTCTCAAAGTTATAATTTGTACCCACAATCCAGTAGTTATATTTTTAATGTTTTTTGAGGGGGAACCCTTCTAAATAGTTCTCAGGAAGCCTGGGGGGCCCAGAAGAAATTCTTGGCCAGTGCTATATGGGTTTTGTTGTGTTGGGCATTACCAGATCACTCCACCCCAAGTGTTTTAGAGGACTCCTAGGGTTGGGCCAGGTGATGCTTTGGGGATGGTATAGGTGCTAAGAATAAAACCTTGGTGGGGCACATGTCTAACTGCTGTACTATCTCTAGGTCCCCAAACTAGTGATTCTTATTTGGGGTGTGTACCTACATCTCATGATGGGTTTGCATCATGTATGTTCCCAGGGGCTACTCCATGAGAAGATCCTGAATGGAGGTATGTTCATTTGTTCATTCAATGAAGAAGCATGAAGGGGGCAGAGAAAGGCAGACCAGGTGCTGGTAACTGAGGGAAGAAAGAGCAAAATCAAGTGAGTGAAAAGGGAGTTCACATAGGGAATGTTGTCATTTTTAGAAAGGGTCCCTTGGGGGGACTAAAGAAATAGTATAGTGGGTAAGGCACTTACCTGGCACACAGCCTATCTGTGTTCAAACCCTGGCATCCAATATAGTTCCCTGAACCCATATGAATACTGAGTGCAAAGCCAGGATAATTCCTGAATACTGCTGGGTGTGGCCCCCCAAAAAAAAACAAAGAAAGAAAGACAGAAAGGGTCAATTGGTGATGGGCACTTGAGCTCAGATTTCAAGAGCTGCCAGCTGAGCAGAGGGAGGTGGGAAAAGAGTTCCAGCAGGGGAAGAGCAGGTGCAAAGACCCTGAGGCAGGGGTGTACTGGGGTTTGCAAAGTCAGCAAGGAAAAGTGTGTCTGAAGGAACTGCAGAGCATAGGGTCTGAGTGACAAATGGGGCTAGTCTGGAGCCTTCTCTTAGCGCTCTCTACTTTTCAGGCAGATGCAGAGCACGTGCTGGAAAATGAAAATACAGCCTAAGTTGGGCCCCTGTGGCCAGGGTGATCCAGGAAGCTGCTGTTGGAGACTGAGAGGGCTGGGAAGTGGTGTGTGTGTGTGTGTGTGTGTGTGTGTGTGTGTGTGGTGTGTTCGCGCAGGCGAGTAACTCGCTGCTAATTTGATAATCACTAAGAATCCGACGGAAACATATTGGTCTGCCTCACTGCCATGCACGTTATTTGTGACCGAAGGGTCATTTCCACTTGGACTTACCAGAAGAAAACAATGCACTTTATCCTGCCTCCACCCTCCATGCTCACTGAGGCCATCCTGGAAGTTTTTCATCTGTTTGGAACATACATTGGGTCTTGTTGGCTCTCACCCTGCACACAGACTCTCTTCAGTAGATGCTCTGGTTTTTTCCCCCTTTCATCACTCACACATGTATGGGGGAAAGACCCTCATCTTGTTTGATTTTAAAGAGCTCATAAACTTCCTATTTTTATTTTGAGATTTCACCCCCCTCCAATAATTTATATAGGCTGGGGAGGGGGAACTGGCATGCATACAATTAAAAAAAACCAGGTGTTTCTAGAAAGAGCAATAGAATTTCAAGTGTATGATGACTATCACTGATCCTAAGGCTCCTCTCAAGAGGATGAGCTCTGTATCCAGTAGCCTCTGGTGCAATGTAAGTTGCTTGTTTTTTCCTAGATTCAGGTTTATCTTTTGAGCTGATCCCCTTGGATTAGAACTTGCTGTGTGTGGCCGCTTATGGATGCTGGATGCTGGCTGGAGAAGTGAGGCAAGAGACAGAGAATGACAGTGTGTGTGTGTGTGTGTGTGTGTGTGTGTGTGCGTGTGAGAGAGAGAGAGAGAGAGAGAGAGAGAGAGAGAGAGAGAGAGAGAGAACAGGAAAAAGAGAAAGCGAAAGAGACAGTGAGCGAGTGCTTTGGGGTGAGCATAGTACTGCTCACCAGCCCACACTCAAAGTAGCCGAGGCAGCCAGGGTGCGAAAGGCTCAGAAAAGATGTCTTTTGTGACCCCAGATAAAGCAGAGAGTGGCTGGTGAGCTGCAAGTATCTTCTTGATTCATTGGAACAAACAGACTGATCTGTGTCGGTCTAGGGCCTGCTGTCAGGCATAGAAGGATGGAAGGATCTGCCCACTTCACTACCAGGAGCCTTTCTTGGATGGATGGATGGATGGATGGATGGATGGATGAATGGATAGATGGATGGATGGATGGATGGATGAATGGATAGATGGATGGATGGATGGATGGATGAATGGATAGATGGATGGATGGATGGATGGATGGTGTGTGTGTATGTGTGTGTGTGTGTGTGTTGGTGATTGAATGTTTTCCATTTTAATTTTCTTGCCTGTCTGCACTCCCCATACTTGGGTTGTAAGGACCAGCACACATGCAGAGGCTTATACCCTGTATTATGAAAGGAAAAGTTGCCCTCAAGGGGTTTACAAAATGATTCCTGGAGACAGTACCCAGGGATCTTGCCTTGTAGACTGCCAACTTGACTTCTATTCCCACACCCCTTACTTTCCCTTAAGTGATCTTTCAACTGCAGAGCCAAGATCGAGCCCTTTCCCCCAATATGTGACTTCCTGAATGGCCTGACAGAGTACCTGATCTCTTTCCTCCAACACAAATTTGACCGTCTCTAAGAGAAAACTAGAACTTGACTCCTGGAGGCCTCATGCTTTTATTTATTTTAGGCACTGTGGTATTGCTAATGCTGGGCTTCATGCATAAAACATCCCAACACCGCCCCTCCATCAGCATGTCTGCTTCTCTCCACTTTGTCCCAGTACTCCTCTCCATTTATTTCTTCCCCATCCTTGCTTAGTGACTTGCATCCTGCTAAAGCTCAGTTCTCAGTTTTGTTGTCTTTGGAAATTGTTTCCTGACTATATTTATACCCTACTTATGAGGATGGTCATCCGGTGTTCATCCCTCTACCTCTGACTGACTTGACCCAGCATGATAGTCTCCAGATCCATCCACAGAGCTGCATCTTGTGTGGTTTCATCTTTTCTTATCAAGAAATAGTTTTCCGGGGCCGGGCGGTGGTGCTCGAGGTAAGGTGCCTGCCTTACCTGCGCTAGCCTAGGAGACGGACCGCGGTTCGATCCCCCGGCGTCCCATATGGTCCCCCAAGTCAGGAGCGACTTCTGAGCGCATAGCCAGGAGTAACCCCTGAGCGTCACCGGGTGTGGCCCAAAAACCAAAAAAAAAAAAAAAAAAAAGAAATAGTTTTCCATTGTGTAGTTGTACCACAGTTTCTTCATTCACTTATGTGTTCTTGGACACTTGGTTTGTTTGCAGATTTTGTCTATTGTGAATAGTGCTGCAATAAACATTGAAACACAGATGTCTTTACAAACTGAGTTTTTTGACCCAAGGGACAGATGCTCAGAAGTGGAATATAAAAGTTTAAATAGGGCCCGGAGAGATAGCACAGCGGCATTTGCCTTGCAAGCAGCCGATCCAGAACCAAAGGTGGTTGGTTCAAATCCCAGTGTCCCATATGGTCCCCATGCCTGTCAGGAGCTATTTCTGAGCAGACAGCCAGGAGTAACCCCTGAGCAATGCCGGGTATGGCCCAAAAACAAAAACAAAAAAAATTTATATGACTAAAAGTCATATAAAAGCCCAATTCCTAGTTTTCTCACAAGTGTTTATATTTTTTCCTCCAAATGGCAAGACCAGACGACATTTCCACCATACTGAATGATGAATCCTTTCCCCAACATTCACACCAACACTGGTTATTTCTGTTCTTTGTGATGTGTGCCATCTTTCAGGTGTAAGGTGGCATTTCATTGTTGTTTTGATCTGTAATTACCTGATGATAAGTGATGTAAAACATTTTTCATATAGCTTTTGTCCATCTATGTGTCTTTTATGAGGAACATTTGTTCATCTATTTCTCCCATTTTGGAGGAGGTGGCTTGGGCCACACCTAGCGTTGCTCAGGGGTTACTTCTGGCTCAAAAGTCTAGAACTCAAAAATTACTCCTGGTGGTGCGGGGGTAGAGGTGGGGAAAACCACATGGGATGCTGGAAATGGAACACAAACTGGCCATGTGCAAGGCAAGAACCTTACTGTACTATCTCTTCAGCTTCCCCCCCTTAACTTTTTGATGGAGATTTGTTTTTGTTTTCTTGTAAAGTTCTACCAGTGCTTTATATATATCTTGAAAAAGAGGTTTGTAAAATGTTCCAAGTCTGTGAAATGTCTTTTTATTCTGGCCACCGTTTATTTTGAAGTGTAGAAGCTTCTCAGCTTGATAAGTCCTGTTTGCTTATCTTGCGGCCATTTGCTTGGCCAGTGGCATTAAATGATTGAAGACTGACCTTGATATAGGATCAGTAGAAATCTGTTCTAGACCCAGGATCCTGAACTCTGGCATGGGGACCGGCCCCCTGCCATTTCCTTCTTTTCCACTAGAGTGCAGCAGAAGATAGAAGGACACAGGACCCTTCGCGTCAACTTTCTGCGTTGATAGCTCTTTGGGAAGCAAATGAGAAAAGGTCCCGGGGTTAGCTGGCTGGGAGGTGCAGTATAGGACTCTGCCATTTAAAAAGCCATATGGTTTATTTGTACCAGTGCAAATTAGCAGTAGAATTAGCAGAATGCCTCTCTCTTTGCTGAACTACAGAGATACAGAAAAGCAATGTCTGCCCCTTATTTGTAGTTCCAAAGATACTAAGGACACAAAGCTACACATTTAGGAACGGACAAGGCTTCTCCAAGACTCATGCATTGTACACCTTCAAATTGCAGAAGCTCTGTCTAGCTAACCGAGCAGGGAGGGTATACGTTGCAAATAACAAAAACCAAACATGAAACTGGGCTTGTTCTTAAAATGATAAACAGAGGCTAGATAACATGGGAGTTAACACGTGGAGTTATGGCGATGGAGAGAGAGAAGCAGCGACTAGGAAGAAAAAATATTGGCTGGCAGCAACTTGACGGTGAATTAGGCTTTGAGGAGAGCGATGCCCGTAGTGGACAGGGCTGAGGGCAGCTGCACAGATGGTTTGCTAGCACCCGCAGGAGGTGCCCCCAGGAGGAAATGAAAGGGTTAAGGCTGAGCATTTGGTCTGAAGGGGTCTAAGGCAAGTCTTGTGTGCAGGACCATCTGGTGTAGGTCGACTGACTCATGACACACGTTATGTTTGAAAATCAGGGCAAGGATCCAGGTGGTGGCGATTGGGGGAGCGGCTTGGGGCCCTGTTAGTGCTCAAGGAGAAGAGAAGCAGAAGAACGGCAGTCAATTCCTGGGGCTATGAATTTTTGTGCAGCCAATGCTTGTTTTCTCTACAGACAATGCTCCCCAAGTCAAAGATGACCACGTGATGTCTCCCACCTGACCATATTGGCTACTCGCCAGCAGTTGGGTTCTGGAATCGACTCCTCATGGCTAACATGTGGGCCTCTCTGAGCACAAGGGTGTTGGGGCTCACCTGGGTCCTGCTCCCTGTGCTGACTTTGTGAGGTTTCCCCATTCCATCTCTGATTATTTCCCCTTATATCACCATTTCCAGCCCATGCCAGAGTAGCGGCTCTGAAGGTTGGTTGAGCATTAGTCACCCATGACTGGAGCTCAGGGAAGAAAGGCCGAGACCCAGTAAATAAGTCAAGCTGTCAGCAGTACTCTGCACTCTTGAGAAGCACTTTCATGGTGGGAGGAGACAGGAGAGGGATGAGCAGTGTGTGGTTGGATCAAAATTAGGTGACAAAAGTCTTGCTTTTGCCAAACAGTCATTTAGGGAGAGACCACTGGACTCTCTGAACTACACCTTCATTTGCAAAATTGATGAAACTGGGACAGTGCATCTAGTAGGATTCATGCAAGACAAGTGCCTTAAGCCCTGCACTGTTTCTCTGGCTGCTCATGACTGTCCACGGTCAGTGCTGTCCCCAAGTGTCATTGTTGCTTGGGTCACTGCTGTCTGGGGCTGTGAGTCCTGAGGAGCAGGTGTCTTTGCACTGATTCTCTCTGTGTCCTCCTCCACCCTTCAGCCTTGCTGATCCCTGCTCCTTCTGTTCTCCAGTCTGACCTTGATATACTCAGTGTTGCACATGCTGGTTCAGTTTTTCTGGATGAAAATAGAATTAAAGAAGAGTCTCAGATGAGTTCATCCATACAAAACTATGAGATAAATGAAACATGCATGTCTAGGGAAAGGAGAGCAGAAACGAAAGCTTAAAAAGGTCAGAGAATATCCAAAGTCAGCTGTATAATGGACAGGATGAATCTGGGTGGATAATGAACACCCAGGGGAGGAAGAAAGAGAAAAGGCCCAAAGATAAAACAAAACAAAACAAAACAAAAAACAAATCAAATGCAGGAATATGGAGAGATAGAAAAGTGGGTAAGGTGGGATCCATCTGGGTTTAATCCTTGAAATTCCATATGATCCCCTGAACATTGCCAGGAGTAATCCAGGAGCATAGAGCCAGGAGTAAGCTTTGAGCAACAACTGGGTGTGGCCCCCAAATAAAACAAAACAATCAAACAAAAATCAAGGAATACAGCTCTGCCTGGGCTTATTTGGAGAGAGATTCTAGAACAGCACATGCTGACCTAGACATGGATTCTATTACTTTCCTTTTCCTAATAAAGAAGCATCTTCAAGTGTCACAAGGCCTGAAGTCATGAAATTTTCCTATACATGGATGTACACGGAATCTATTATGCTGAGTGAAATAAGTCAGAGAGAGAGAGAGAAAAACGCAAAATGGTCTCACTCATCTATGGGTTTTAAGAAAAATGAAAGACATTCTTGCAATAATAACTTTCAGACACAAAAGAGAAAAGAGCTGGAAGTTCCAGCTCACCTCAGGAAGCTCACCACAAAGAGTGATGAGTTTAGTTAGAGAAATAACTACGTTTTGAACTATCCTAATAATGAGAATGTACGAGGGAAATAGAAAGCCTGTTTAGAGTACAGGCGGGGGTCTGGTGGGGAGGAGGGAGATTTGGGACATTGGTGATGGGAATGTTGAACTGGTGATGGGTGGTGTTCTTTATATGACTGAAACCCAAACACAATCATGTATGTAATCAAGGTGTTTAAATAAAAAAAAAAATACAAAGACTAAAAAAAAAAAAAATCACAGTTCTCAAAGCAAAAAAAAAAAAAAAAGTGTCACAAGGTCGGCTATGTTGTCAAAGAGAAAAAGAAGAAATTTAAATGAAAAGTAAGGTGGAAGTTAGACTTTGTTTTTAGATATTTTTTTCTAATTTTATTTTATTATTTGTAAATGTTTTTTTATATTAAGGCACAGTGATTTACAAAGTTATTCATAATTAATTTTCAGGCATACAATATTTCAGCAGCAATCCCACCACCGATGTCCACTGCCCCCCCACTAGTGTTCCTATTCCTTTCCACCTTCCATCCCAACCTGATTTCAGGACAGTATACTTTTAAGTTTGTTGTAATTTGAATCTCCTAATTTCAGTGTTTTTGGTTCTGTGGTTT
>NC_064860.1:18787500-18955000 GCF_024139225.1 Suncus etruscus
AGATTCAGCAATGGCGGCCCATAGAGTAGATTCTGATTTTTTTTTTTCTTTTTTGGCTCACTCACCTATCTCTCCTTCCTAGCCAACTTTCTCCCAGTATGCTTCTGAGGCGTCTTCCTCTTTTTCTGACAGTCACTGGCTTGAGTCCATGATCCTTGCTCACATGCAGGTGTGTGTGTGTGTGTGTGTGTGTGTGTGTGTGTGTGTGTGTGTGTATGTGTGTGTGTGTGAGAGAGAGAGAGAAAGAGAGAGAGAGACAGAGAGAGACAGAGATAGAGACAGAGAGACAGAGAGAGACAGAGAGTGAGAGAGAGACAGAAAGAGACAGAGAGAGACAGAGAGTGAAAGAGAGAGACAGAGAGAGAGAGACAGAGAGAGACTTCCTTTCAGAGCCTGGAAAGAGGAAGGAAAGTGGTGGCACAGAGCATCAGTGGTGCATGCATATCTGTGTGTTTCGAATGCGACAATCAGAGGGAGCCTGGAGGGATTTGGGTGTTGGGGGAAGAGTTGGAAACTTGTCTTTGAGTTGTGCTGGAGCACAACAAGCAAACACCTACCTTCTTTCTTACTCCCAGACCTGCCTGGAAGAATGATGAGAAAAAGAGCTTCTCATCTTTGGGAAACTTAAAAAAATCAGTGTTACTCTCTCCTTCCTTCCTTCCTTCCTTCCTTCCTTCCTTCCTTCCTTCCTTCCTTCCTTCCTTCCTTCCTTCCTTCCTTCCTTCCTTCCTTCCTTCCTTCCTTCCTTCCTTCCTTCCTTCCTTCCTTCCTTCCTTCCTTCCTTCCTTCCTTCCTTCCTTCCTTCCTTCCTTCCAGAAAATTAGTAGGCAGGGAGACAATCTTACATTTTTCTTTTGCTTCCTTTTTTTTTAAAAAAATTATAACAACAGGGTCAGGTGGGGAGGAGGGAGATTTGGGACATTGGTGATGAGAACGTTGAACTGGTGACGGGTGGTGTTCTTCACAATCATGTATGTAATCAAGGTGTTTAAATAAAATATAAAAAATTATAACAATAGGTGGATTTCAGGTACTCCTCATTGGAAATCAACACGTGACCTAGTTAAGACCTGCCTTCTTCACTTGTCCACTTTCTGTCTAATCACCTTAATTGGTCTCACAGTCACAGTTTACTTTTTTTTCTTTTATATAATTTTTATTTAAATATCATGGTTACAAGGCTGTTCATAATATAGCTGTTGTTGGTGTTGGGTTTTTTTAAATTAATATCTTTATTTAAATACCTTGAATACAAACACTATTGTAGTTGGGTTTCAGTCATGTAAAGAATACTTCCTCTTCATGAGTGCAACATTCCATCACCAATGTCCCAAATCTCCCTTCTTTCCACCCCACCCCCACCTGCACTCGAGACAGGCTTTCTACTTCCCTTATTCACGTTGTTTGATAGTTTTCATTGTAGTTATTTCTCTAACTGTACTCATCACTCTTTTTGGTGAGCTTCATGTTGTGAGCTGGACCTTCCAGCTGACAAGTATATTTTGAAAATTATTGAATCACCAATAACTCATTAAAGCACTAGCCGAAAGTTTAGTAAGCTCTTTTTAATTTTATTTTTATTTTTTAAATTAATAGCTTTATTTAAACACCTTGATTACAAATTTGATTGTAGTTGGGTTTCAGTCAGTCATGTAAAGAACATCCCCCCTTCACCAGTGCAACATTCCCATCACCATTGTCCCAAATCTCCCTCCTCCCCACCCCACCCCCGCCTGCACTTGAGACAAGAGTGATGAGTGCAGTTAGAGAAATAACTACGTTAAGAACTATCATAACACAGTTTACTTTTGTTCTATTTATTTCATCGACTTGGTTGTTTTCTATGTCTACTCCCTATGAGTGAAATCTTGGGCTGCTTGTCTCTGTCTTTTTCTGACTAATTTCACTAAACAGAATGCTCTGTTGGCCCATTCATGTTGTAAGTGCTGACTTTTTTTTTTTTTTTGGGCCACACCCAGCGATGCTAAGGGGTTACTCCTGGCTGTCTTCTCAGAAATAGCTCCTGGCAGTCATGGGGGACCAAATGAGACACCGGGATTTGAACCAACCACCTTGGGTCCTGGATCGGCTGCTTGCAAGGCAAACGCTGCTGTGCAATCTCCCCAGGCCCAAGTGCTGACTTTTTTTTAAAAAATTGTAGACTAGTACTCCATTGTATACATACACCACATCTTCTTTTGATCACATTTTTACAGCTTCTTTTCTTTTAAAAAGGCACAAGCTGAATAGCAATAAGCCACGAATCATCTGGAATATCTGTGAATCTGAGAGATATGTTAGACCCACTCCTCTATCACATAGGTGACATAGTTAATCATAATACATTTGTTTTAGGGTAAGTGGGAGAAAAATTATTAAAAAAGTAAATAAAAATAAAATAAAATATGGAAAAACCAAAAAAAGAGTACAGCAACCAGAAAATTTGTGAAAATTATTGTATCTCACAATCAGTTCATTAAGTCATTGTTAAAAGTTTTAATAAGCTCTTGTTGCTAGTTGATGATTCTGTTACTTCTTTTGTTTTTGAACATTAGGTTGGCTTCATTACACGTTGTATTTAAATTGGTATGTTCCTATCTGGATGACGGTATTCAAAAATTGGAGTTGTCCTATAGCTGCAAATGTGGCTGTGTGGCTCAGGAATTCTTTGCATTATTGCTGATATTGTTGCTTTTGTGGGGCATGGTTTTGGTTTCCAGATCTTCCAAAAGTGTGAGAAGGCTGGTTAGGTTGCCCACACTCATTCCAAAAAAGTCCTGGTGATGTCAGCCAAAATATCAGCATACCTAAAGTTTTGGTTACATTGGTGTCTCTGCAGAGACCAGTGGTCAATCTGGTCCATTGGTGAAGTAGTGGTTGTTGGTGGTATGTGCAGCTGGTGTGGCTTTGGCAGTGTGGGTACTTGGCCACCGTCTCTTCCCCAAATTTCCAGCTTTCAACTATCTGGCCAATGTATCCAGGATATTAATTAATTAATTAATTTATTTGAGAACCATGATTACAAACATGATTATAGTTGGGTTACAATCACAAACAGAACATCCCCCTTCACCAGTGTAACATTCCCCCCTCCCAATCCCCCCTCCCCCCTTTCCCATCCCATGCCTGTATTCGAGACAGGCATTCTACTACAGTTATTTGTTTTTAAGTTTAGTAACGGATAAGTGTTAAAAAAATACAATAGTAAAGGTGTGGCAATGAAAATCGCTGTTGTTTGCATAGGCCCAGAAAAATATGGGGGAAATGGGAAATAAATCCTTGGCCTGATTACAAGATGGCCCCACACCAGAAGTTTATTGGCATAAAACCGACTCTGGGCTCCAGGCATACCGGTCTGTTCAGCTCGAGTCATTCTCTGTGACCCAGTGAAACTTTTTCACACTTTAGCTGTTGTTGGTATCAAGTTCCTATATTTAAAGATTCTGGATTCTATGCATTTCTTTCATTGAAGTCAGACTGATGTTGAGCATCCTCTAGTTTCAGCACACCATTAGATACAGAGCAATCTGCCCTGCTGCAAGCAGGTTGTTGCTGAGTCGTCTGGGTGTTGAAAGTAAGTCAATGCCAGAGAAGTGGTAGGTCTTCCCTGGTAGATTTTTGGATCCTAGTAATGTTATAGAAAATTGTGGTTGTTTCCATAGATGGTATCCATTGTTCAGGGGTGTATGGGCAATGCCCATTCTTCTGAGGCCTAAGCCAAATCATCATGCCAATGTTCAGGGTATAAGGCCTAACTGCATTGCCAAATTTGTGTTCCCATCTCTATTAGATAAGAACTTGTTTGCATATGTATTATTTCCCCATTTTAATGTGCCGATGCAAAAGAGAAACAATGCCATAAAGATATTGTTGGTGCATCTGGGGGCCGACGGAGCAAGTCCAACACTACCTGTAATTTGATTCAAACATGAATTCTATATAGAGATACTCTTCTGCTTATAAAAAAGATCTCAAAGGGGAAAAAGCAAACAAACAATCAAATAAAAATAACCAGTGGGCAAAATTGTCACTATATAAGAGGATATTCAAAAAAGAGTTATAAATGTTATGAGAATACATCTGAGATATACAAAGGAGATATACGTGTTCCTTTTATGTTTTAGAAATAGTTGAGGGGGAGGGTGTTGTTTCCAAGACACCATTTTGGTCTGTGATTTGGAGTCTGTAAACAACTGACGACACCTTAAATCATGAAATGTCTTTGACTGGGGGCATCTAGGAAATTGATTATGGTAGCAAGCACAGGTACCCAGTGAAGGGAGTTGGAAGATAGGAGTCCATTGATAATAGATTGATAGGAACAGAGTTTTGGTTTCTTCTCAGGCAAAGAGTTTATTTTTTCATTTTGGGAGCTGGCTGGCAGTTAGCTTGAGAAAGGATAATAATCTTCTTCATAAAGAGCGAAGAGCTGAGGGTAAAAATGGTTACATGTAGGGTGATAGACAGAGGAGGTGAGAGTAAAGGACTAGAAATGAGCCTGTAGGGTGGTGAGCCAATGGGGGGAGGAAATAATGCAACATAGACATTCTGTGTATTGTAAACATAGATGAACCCCTATGATATCCTATTTAACTATCTTTACTGTATAATATAAGTGGATTAAATGATATGATATCCTACAAATTTATATAAATTTTTTGTGTGGGGGCAAAAGCTTCCGCATGGTTTGAAAATGGAATTGAGAGAAGGCTGTGGGGGGCATCTGAAGCTTCATCTTCCCCTAAGCTTGGCCAAAAAGCCTACCGCATGGAGCCATGTCGTCCCCATGTTGCCTGCTGAAGCTTCTCGTACCCATGATTTTTAATGGCTTGGTATATACATCTCTTTCAAGAACATAGTGAGTCTATGAAGCTGATTAAAAGCAGAAATGCAACTGTGTTTGTCGACTTGGCAGTATCTTGTATCATTCGCCTTAGCAAATGAAGCAAATAATCATAATTAGACACACACAAATGCTTTTTGGAATGTGACTTGTAATAACCAAATTATTTGTGCAACATATTTTTTATGTGTTATTGTCTTTTTTTGAGTCACACTCAGTAATACTCTGAACTTACTCCTGACTCTGTTTTCAGGAATCATTCCTGGTAGAGATTAGGGTATTTTGGGATTTGAACCTGGATCAGTTGTATTCAAGAAAAGTGCCTTAAGCCAGTCCCTGCAATATATTAGTAATAGAGAAATAGTGACTGTGGTAATATGTTGAATAAACACTAAAATAAATAAACTTGTATCAGTAAGAATCAATATAGAAAAGCACTAAATTAAAAATAGGTTGCTGAAGGATTTCCTATGAGAAACTAGGATTTTAAACACTAACTGGATATTTCTACAAGACATCCTATATAGTAAGATAAATAATAAACATATTGGTGGGTATAATGGATTAGTATGCAGAGCAAGAAATAAAACATTTGGAAAAAGCTACAAAAATTTTCAAAATTATCTAGAATGTTCTTTTAGTAAAATCAGGTCTGTCGAAGGCAGAACAGTATCCTGTAGAGTAGCAGACACATTTGAGTTGGCAGTGTTACTGCATTTCTGAGCCAGGGCAGATGGAGGGGAGGGCCAGAGCATGTCCCTACCTTCTTTTCTGCCATCAGGTTTTTCTTTCCACCCTGTGCCAACATATTCATGGGTCACCAGTTCTATCTCAGTCTAGTTCTCTGAGTTTGGTAAAGAGTTATCCTTTATTCCAAAATTGACAATTAATTGCTCATAGTAGATTTCACTGCCTTGCGATCCTACCATTTTAAAGGCCTTTTGTTGTATAATTTTATTTATTTATTTATTTTGGGGAAGGGAAACCCAGAAAAGTTTAGGAATTCCTCCTAGTTTTACACTCAGGAACCAAAACTGATGGGAAGGGACCATATAGAGTGCCAGGTATTAAACTCAGGTCTGCTGTGTGAAGGCAAGCTCTCTACTTACTGTACTATTGTTCCAACCTCTGTAATATTACAATGAATATATTACTCTACATTTATTTGCTCATGTATCACAGGGAATCAGTCCCAGTTGTTTCCATATTTTAACCACTTGCCATTCATTTTGACTGGCAGATGTAACTTTTATGTTGATATTTGTGTGTCTTTTGGATAGATGTCCAGAGGTGAAATGGCTGCGTCAAATGGTAGCTAGTTTTAGCTTCTTAAGGATGCTCCAAAGATTCCAAAGTGACCATACCAGTGTATGTAAGTTCTCTTACTATTTGCTTAAGATCCAACCTTTTGTTTTCAGCACACAGTGACATTTAGTTTTATCTCACACTGTTATTTTTATAAAAGGAAGCTAGAATGTAAATATAAGTGTAGAATATATAAAATAATACTTAGGGTTGATACCACCAGTATCAACCTCCTTCCACCAATGAACCCAGAATGAATCCTATACCACCTCCCTTTGCCTCCTGGCCTGCCAATATAACAAGCCCATTTAAGTTTAAATTGTTGCAAGCGAGGTGGCGCCAGAGGTAAGGTGTCTGCCTTGCAAGCCCTAGCCAAGGAAGGACCGTGGTTCGATCCTCGGGCGTCCCATATGGTCCCCAAGCCAGGGGCGATTTCTGAGCGCTTAGCCAGGAGTAACCCCTGAGCATCAAATGGGTGTGGCCCGAAAAAAACAAACAAAAAAACAAAACAAAAAAAAAGAAATGACCTAATGACCTAAGTTTAAAGTTTAGGTACCTTTATTCTATTGTTGTTGATTTTTGGCTTAGATATTCAGTTCTGTCCTTAATTTTTCCCAACAATGCATCTGAGACCACTTGGCTCCTGGTCCCCAGCCTTCCTTCATTCCTTCCTTCTTAGTTTTATAGAAAAATGTGGAATGTATGATTAAAAAAGTAGTCTGTGTCCTAAGATTCTGTGAAAAAGGTGGGAGTCCGTATTTAAAAGATCAGAAATAAAACCAGAGCGGGCCGGAGAGATAGCACAGCTGTAAGGCATTTGCCTTCCATGCAGAAGGATGGTGGTTTGAATCCAGGCATCCCATATTGTCCCTCCAGCCTACTGGGGGCAATTTCTGAGTGTAGAGCCAGGAGTAACCCTTGAGCACTGCCGAGTGTGACCCCCCCCCAAAAAAAAGAAATAAAAAATAAAGGAAAAGATAAAAGGGTGTGTGGGGGGCAGTAGTTTTTTTTTTATTTGCACAGGCACAGCAAAAGATGAAGAAAATAGAAAAGAGAAACCTTTGGCCTAAAAACAGGGAGACTCTACCATGAAGCATCCTGCCATAATACCAACTACAGGATCTGGGCAAACTAACTTGTCTAACACCAAAATCTTTCCTTATGGTCCCAGTAAGTTGTTTTTAATCATGGTTGTCATGGTCAGGTTTCTGTAGTTAGAGACCCCGTTTTTTTTTTTTTTCCATAGATCCCATGTTGAAATTGGGGTTACATAGAGCATCTTCTGGTTTCATCTCACTGTTAGATGGCATTGCACGAAATCCTGCCCTGAAAGCAAGTTGTTATTGTTACCAAGCTTTCAGGGTATCATATAAATCTACTCTGGAGCAAGTTGGTGCCAGGGCAGCATTAGGGTCTTCCCTGATTGAAGTCTGATTTCTGGTACTGGTGCTAGAAACCATGCTGGCCCCATAGATGGGATCCAGGGTTTAGGGGTGAATGGTCATTGTCAGATCTTTAGAAGCCTAATTCAAGTCACTATGGCTAATGTTCAGGGTGTAAGGCCCCATAGCAATATAAAATTTATATGTTCCTATCCCTATTAGATAAGAACTTGTTTGCACACGTAAAAACCCCCCATTTTAATATGCCCATGCAAAAAGGAACAATGCCACATGGCACTACTGGTGCATATTTGGGTACAAATAACAAGCTAACCTGGTTCTAACATTAACTCAGAACTCAAGAGAAACTTATCTACTAGAATTTCCTACTAAATAGGTCCAAAATAAGGAATAGGGAAAATTGCTGCTACATAAGAAGATAGATTAGTAAGCATGATACCTATTAAGAAAATACATCTAGGAGCCTGGAGAGATAGCACAGTGGCTTATGCCTTGCGAGCAGCCAATCCAGGACCAAAGGTGGTTGGTTCGAATCCCGGTGTCCCATATGGTCCCCGTGCCTGCCAGGAGCTATTTCTGAGCAGACAGCCAGGAGTAACCCCTAAGCACCGCTGGGTGTGACCCAAAAACCAAAAAAAAAAAAAAAGAAAAAAAAGAAAATACATCTAAAGAAATATTCAAAGGAGATTTACATGTCTCCTTTAAGTCTTTTGAAATAGTCTGGGGGTGGTGGTGGATAGAATGCAGAGTACTGCTTCAGCCTATGACATGGTCTTGTGGAGTCTGAAAAATGGCTCCCAGCAGTCACATATCAGGAAATGTCCTTGAGCTGGGGGATTCTCAGAAATCAAATCTGGTAGCGAGCAATAGTCCACAGTGAAGGGAGGTGGAGGAAAAGGGGTCGCTGAGAGCAAATCTGCAGCAGCAGAAGTTGCAGCTTTTTTTTTGGCTAAGGCAAGGAGGGCTGGAAATCTGTCTCTTAGCCTTGGGAGCTGGTTGGCAGCTGATTGGCAACTGGTTGGGGTGGGGGAACATTCTGGTTCCTGAGGAGTTAAGGACTGGAGTGATACAGTGGTAGGGCTTTTACCTTGTATGTATCCAACCCAGAACATACCTGGGCTTAATTCCTAGCATTTCATATGATCCCCCAATCCTGCCAGGAGCAATTTCTGAGCGCAGAGCCAGGAATAACCCCTGAGCAACACTGGGTGTGGCCCCAAAACAAAAACAAATTAAAAAAACTGAGGATAAAAAGGATTAAATGGGGGAGAGATTGGGGACTGGGGAGATGAGAAAGTGAGGGCTAGAAAAGGATTTGTAAAATGGTAAGTGCGGGGAGGGGTTATATATAACAGGTGGAAGGACAATGTACAACATAGTAGATATTATGTATATTATAGATGGACATTAGACAGACATTGAGGTGACCAACACATATACCATGTATACACATAGAGACACTGTAGATCAATCCATTGGTTACAGTTGAAAAGCTAACCCAGGTGGAATGGGCCAGAAATCTTAAAAATATAAAGCCGGCAAGTCAGATGTAAAGGTTATCCATTTTCTATGCAGATCATCATTGGTGAGCATAAACTTTACTGAAAAAGGCTTCTGGGGTTGGATTGTATATAGAGCATTCTTAAAAAAATCATAATTTTTAAGTTTAGAAAACGAAGCTATATGGTCATATGTAAGAGAAGTCTCTAACCATGAAATATCATCTAGAGGGCCTTAAGCATTCAGGTGCCTTTCCTAAAAGCAAATTGAAATCATGAGTATTATTATGCTCATTTCTAATCAACTTTAGCCACACAGTGGAAAGCCAAATGCTTTCTATTGATAAGGTCGGGAATTCCACATGCACCCCTCTAATGACTCCAAGAGGCAAAGACCATGCAAAAGTAAGGGGTTTTATTATACAAGCACAAGTAGGGGCTCTCAACGTGGCCTAACATAAGCCAGAGGATGAGGGCCCGAACCAGATTTAACAAGCCTTTATATAGCTTTTCAGACAGTGGAAAATTACAGTAGGGTGGTCCATTTTAGGGAGTTTTTTTTTTTTTTTCAGGGAGTAATTTGCTCAGTTACATTTTTTCAAGATTTAGATAACCACAAGTCACAAGGTTTGCAACAGTTAAAATGCATCTTTTGGTCAAGGGCGAGTTCTTGGGATTTAGGAAGGGGTGGGGTCCAGGGCATCAAGGGCGAGTCCTCGGGAAGCTGCAGAGAAAAATTATTTTATTTCTTTTATCTTTCACTATGCAGATTTCATTCACTTTATTAGAATAATCTTTTGTTTTATTGTCATTTATTTGAACAATTATACTGTGTTTATTTATTTATTTATTTATTTATTTATTTTTTGACCACACCCAGTGACTCTCAGGGGTTACTCCTGGCTATATAGTCAGAAATAGCTCATGGTTTAGGGACAATATGGGATGTTGGGAATTGAACCAAGTTGGGGATTGACCCAGGTCCATCCTAGGTCACCTCATGCAAGGCAAACTCTCTACCACTGTGGCTATTGTTCTGGCCCCCATACTGTGTTTATTTTTAATCATAGAAGATTGCTTATTAAAACTATCAATGTAATCCTATTATAGAATGTTTAGATCCTTCTAGTTTCACTGCTAGAAAGTATAGCATTCTTATAAATGTTATTTTTTCTCTTGATTTATTGATTTATACTTATCTAAAGACAGAGATTACAAAGTTCTAGATGTAAAAACTTTATGACTCTTGGTAAGTATTGCCAAATTACCCTTCAAAGAATGATGCCACTCATTGAATGTTTTTCAATACACTTATTCTGATGTATACTTAATTGTATATGCACAAACTTGTATATCACTTAAGACAAATGCTCTTCTGTCTTTTTCACTACTGATTACAAATTTTAAGGATACATTAAATTAAAATGGTGATAGACTATCTTCTTTTTAAAAACCACCATTACTTCTAAATAGCTCTGTAAAATTCTCTTAATTCTAATTCTAATTTAAGTAATTAGGAATATAAATTAAGACAACGGGTAACATTATTCTCTTAGATTCTAGTGACACAGAGAACATATACTATTTATAAACTTGGAGATCTTAGGTATTCCTATAAAGGAGGTCTTAGGTGTCATAGAAAGGTATAACTTTATTTATTTATTTATTTATTTATTTATTTATTCATTTATCTATGCCACAAGTATGCTCACGGCTTACTACTGGCTCTGTACTCAGGAATTAATGATGTGGGGCAGGGATGCCCTGGGCATATGGGATGCCAGAGATCAAACCTGGGTCAGTGGCATGCAAGACAAACACCTTTTTCACTGCACAATTTCTCCTCAGAAAAATACAACTTTTAAAGAGTAAGTAAAGACCTGGGAACAATATCCTATGAATTCTATGTATTATAATCATTAACACAGCTGTATACTCACTATCACTCCATCTTCTATATTCTATTAAATATGTATATGCAGGGTTGGGAAGATAGCCCAGGTGTCAAACTTTAAACCGTTTGATATGAAGACATCCAAGAAATAAAAAAGTTAGCTAGAGAGTTGATAGTCCAAGGGAGGGACAGAAAAAGGGTGATCAGGACTATTTATTCTTGAATTACCTGAATGCCTGCCTTCCCAGGGAACACTGAGTGGAGTGGGAATCCTGTATTCACTCTTTTGCCCTGTCACCTCCCCTATAGAAAGACAATCCACAGAGATTTTTACATTAGATTCCTCTTTTATACAAATCCTCTTTGCTATATAAAAATCTGTTTTGGTTTGACTAGAATTAGATAGGTCCTGTCCCTCTTCCCTGAACAATAAATACTGTACATTAAGAACAGGTAGGGCTTTCAGTCCACGAGTCTAGGAGCCCCCTGACCCCAAGCTTCTATCTACTATGTCTGCTTTGTTATCTTATATATATATATATACATATATATATGTATATATAATTACTTTATTTAAGCACCATGGTTACAAAACTCATGATTGATTTTGTATCATAGAAAATACACCACCCTTCATCAGTGTACATTTTGCACCACTAATATCCCCAGTTTCCCTCCCACCCACCATCCACCCCTGCCTGTCTCTTGGGCAGGCATTTTGCTTCTCTCTCTTTCTCTCTCTCTCTCTCTCTCTCTCTCTCTCTCTCTCTCTCTCTCTCTCTCTCTCTCCTTTTTATTTATTTTTGTTTTCTTGGGCCACACCCGATAGATAATGCTCAGTGGTTACTCCTGGCTATGCCTCAGAAATCGCTCATGGCTTGAGGGACCATATGCCAGGAGATCAAACTGCAGTTGTCTTAGGTCAGCACGTGCAAGGCGAATGCCCTACTGCTTGTGCCACCACTCCAGTCCCTTTCTTTCCTTTTTGACAGTGTGGCTTATACTATTGTTAATGAAGGGGTATCATGCATGTCACTTTATCCCCTTACAGCACCCAGTTCTTGTCCAGAGTGGTCAGTTCCAACTATCATTGTCATAGTGAACCCTTCTCTGCCCTATGTGCATTCACCAGTCTTTGTGGAAAGCTTTCTACCATGAACTGGCTCTTCTGGCCCCCATTGTCTTATTTTCTTAATTCTAGTGAAGCCCCTGCTTCAGGAATATTCACCCATTCTGACATTAAATGACCCTCAGCAGACCATAATACAACATTTCCATTCCAGAGTGTAGCCGAGGAGGCCCTGACACTGTTTTATGGGTCCCTGGTATCCCCCAGAACTGCTGTGCCCAAATATTGAATGTCTAGGCTGGTAGAGTATTGATGGGTGTGGCTTCAAGGGCCTTCTGAGCACTTCGTGGGAGGAACTTCCCACCTCTAAGGTGCTGATTTAATTGGCTTTTAGGAGCTAAGTTTAGCACATTAACCTCCTTTGAGTTGACATAAAATAGTACAGATAGACTGGAAATGCTACAAATGGAAAATTATCTCAGCTGGGAGACCATGATCAGGGTGTTGGCATGGTGGAGTCCTGGAGAGGTCTTGCTCTCAGCCTTGCTGTCTTCTTGAGTGAGTGAGTGAGAGAGAGAGAGAGAGAGAGAGAGAGAGAGAGAGAGAGAGAGAGAGAGAGAGCAGACATGCTTCCTACTATCTCTTCTGAAAGAACATTAGAAGAGGCCTCCCCTCCTAAACTCATGGAAGCCAATTATCTCCCAAAAGTCTGATCTCTAAATGCCAATATTTTGTACAGTCATAACTTGCACATCTGAATTAGTGGGGTACATAATCTAGTCCTAAGAACATTTCTATGAACCCTTAGGAACATTTCTCAGAATCTCCAGCTAGCCAATTAGTTTCAGGGTGAGCTTCTGTTAATAAGACACTTCTTTGATATCTCTAAAGTGGGAAACAGGGGATTGGAGAGATAGTATGGAAATGGGACATACACTTTTCAAGCTTCCATCCCTGGTGTGATCCCAGCATCATATCCTTGAATGCTGTGGGTTGCTCAAACATAGAACAAGGAATAGCCTTGAAGCACCATCAGGTGTGGCCTAACACCCCACTATTTTCCTCATAAAAATGAATTAAGAGAGGTAACCCCACCAATTCTAACCAGGTGACTTATAAATTCCTTAAGTTTCATTTCATCTAAAATAAGGCCATGTGAACAAATCAATTCTCCTACCAGATTGTTGCAATAATTATATGAAAAAGTACATGTGGAAAAGTACAATTAAAAAGCAAAGTATACAATTCAATGACTTATAAAAATGTATGAAACCCAGAGAAGACATTATAATATTAGCCAAGAGCTTTATTTTGATTTCTGAATAATTTCAAATGTTAATCATGTGATTGTTTGCTGCCATTGTGGTTGGCATTATTGGCAGAGGTTTCCCGGGATTTCTTTTCTTTTCTTCTCCTTTATAAAAGATTTTTATTTTATGGTGCCAGAGAGATAGCATGGAGGTAGGGTGTTTGTCTTGCATGCAAAAGGATGGTTGTTTCAATCCCGGCATCCTCCGAGCCTGCCAGGAGCGATTTTTGAGTGTAGAGCCAGGAGTGTAGAGCATTGATGGGTGTCACACCCCCGCAAAAAAAACAAAAAAGATTTTTATTTTAGAGCCAGGAAATAGTACAGTGGTTTGAGTGCATGCTAGGTTTACCCAGTTCAATACCTGATACTACATCATCCAGAAGCATCATGAGATGCAAGGATCCCAAGCATTCAGGGCAGCTGTGGCGATCCTCCCAACACCACAATGTCACAGTGTCCAAGTTTCACATACTTGAGTCCTTGCAATGAACTGCACAGGAGGCAGAGTATCTCTGGTGGAGTCTCCTGAGGACCTACTGAAAGTACCCCTTCCCCTCCAAAAGCAAGTCTTTACTGCTATTTTATTCACACTCATGTATATTCTCATGTGAATGTTGCAATAATCTGGTAGGGGAGTGGAGGGCATTTAAAGATCACCTGGTTAGAACTGATGGTGTTAGCTCTTAACCTTGCAATCACTCTGCATTTTCAATTTCCTCCTTTTCTTTACCCTTTGTAGTTGCAAGATTGGATTGTGACATCCAGTGGAGGTCACACACTTGTCTTGTGCCAAGGATCAGAACAAATTTGCTGGACTCAAACAGCAAAGTCATCTGTATAATACTCTGCATGTGCCCAGCACCCAGGTTAAGCTATTGACCTCATGCTTTCAATGTAGGCTCTTTAGATGATGAACCATAATGGACCACTTACTTATTTTTATTTATTTTTTTGTGTGTGTGTGTGTGGGGCATACTCAAGGATTAAACTTGGCTCAGTGCTCAAGGGCCTTTACAGGTGTTGCTCAGTGTACCAAACTGGGGTATGCAAAACCAGCCCCCTACATGCCTGTACTACCTTTCAGGCCCCTGATGGAAAATGTTAAAAGAGTGTTCCATTATTTCTAAGTTGTTAAGAACTATTTACCAGCTTAAATAGGTATTCTTTAGATTTTATGACAACTCTATTCTGTTTTCAGAGTCTGTAAATGCATTTCAAGTGAGAGGATTTATGATGGTTTAGTTCTGTTGTGGAAATCTTTGATATTCTGCACTTCTCATTAGCTTATTTTTTACCCATCCTAGTTCATGATTCTGCAATTAGGAACTAATCAAACTATGGGATGAGAGGTATGGGGGTGACGGGTAGAGAGCTATTGTATATTTACCCTTAGACCTATCGTTAGAGTAATGGTAACCCACTTCCTTTTTTCTTTTTGTTAGGGAGAAGATATACTCAATGGTGCTCAGGCTGACTCGGGCTTTGCCTTCTATGGTCAATCCTGGGGTCCATATATAGTACCAGGGGCTAAATGAGTTTGCTAATTGAAGGCAAAGTGCCATCTTACCTCCCGCACTATCTCTATGGCTTCCATTTTGTAATTTTTCTTTTTTTTTCTTTTTTTTTTTTTGAGTCAAACCCATCAATGCTCAGGGGTTACTCCTTACTGCACTCAGGAATCACTCCTGGTGGTTCTCAGGGGACCATATGGAATGCCTGGGCTTGAACATAGGTTGGTTGTGTGCAAGGCAATGCTTGCCTTGCCACCATACTATGCTTGCCACCACCCTATCTCTCTCACCTCCCATTTTGCAATTTAAAATTAAGAATAAAACATAGGGTATACACTGATAAGAGGAACTGCAATATCAATATGGCCTTTGAGTGATAAAGATGTGTCAATATTGATTCATTGATCACAATAAACATAACATTCTGCTGTGAGCTATTGGTCAGGGAGAAGAAATGAGTATGGGGAATCTATAGTAGTTCTCCATGTTATTGTACAACTTTGCTATGAACTTTAAAGTACTTTAAGAAATGAAGTTTGTTAAAAATAAAATATAATAGCAACATTTCTACTGACAATTTTGCATAGCTTTGTAGATCTAAGCTGCTTTTTCTGTCATGATATCACTCTTTCCCTCACCTACCCTCTCCAGCCAGATCCATTTGTGCTCAGAGGCTACTTTAGTGGTACCCGAGAGAACATGCAGTGCTAGGAAATCAAATCCATGGTATTTGAATGCCAAGCATATGCTCTAGCCTGGTGAGTTCTCTCTCTGGGTCCCAATATTATTTTTTTAGAACTACTTAAAGTGATAGCACTATTGCTAGATGTTTTTTCAGCATTTTCAATCTCATTACAGAGTTTTACTAATTTCTTCCATTGAATCATTTGTTGTTAGTGAAGTTAAGTAACACGTTACTTAACTAATTGTTCACACTCAGCAAACATTTTATGATCAATTGAATCTTAGGCCCTTAATGCTAATGCAGGATGGGATATAAGTAGTCACACAGTTCTGTCTTTAACCTCTTCTGGTTAAACTGGCAATTTCTACTGCCTTTGTTTCCCTCTCTTTTTTCCTGGGAAAAGAGAACAGGACAAAATGTGCAGGTGTGGGAAATCCCTAACATAAGTACCAAGATTGACATAGTCCCTAGATAAAATAGTTTAGCTTTTTTAGAATATTGTCTGGATTTTCCTCCCTCACTCCTTCCCTCCCACCTTCTCTCTCTTCTTCCCTGCCTTCCTCCCTCCCTCTCTCCTCCCCCTTCCTTCCTTCCTTCCTTCCTTCCTTCCTTCCTTCCTTCCTTCCTTCCTTCCTTCCTTCCTTCCTTCCTTCCTTCCTTCCTTCCTTCCTTCCTCCCTTTCTCCCTCCCTCCTTCCTTCCTCCCTCCCTGCTTCCTTCCCTCCCTCCCTCCCTTCCTACCTTCCTTCCTTCCTTCCTTCCTCCCTCCCTCCCTCCCTCCCTCCCTCCCTTCCTTCTTTCCTTCCTTCCTTCCTTCCTTCCTTCCTTCCTTCCTTCCTTCCTTCCTTCCTTCCTTCCTTCCTTCCTTCCTTCCTTCCTTCCTTCCTTCCTTCCTTCCTCCCTCCCTCCCTCTCTCCCTCCCTTCCTTCCTTTCTTCCTTCCTTCCTTCCCTCCCTCCCTCTCTCCCTTCCTTCCTTCCTCCCTCCCTTCCTCCCTCCCTCCCTCCCTTCCTTCCTTCCTTCCTTCCTTCCTTCCTTCCTTCCTTCCTTCCTTCCTTCCTTCCTTCCTTCCTTCCTCCCTCCCTCCCTCCCTTCCTTCCTTCCTTCCTTCCTCCCTCTCTCCCTCTCTTCCTCCCTTCCTTCCTTCCCTCCCTCCCTTCCTTCCTTCCTCCATCCGTTCCTTCCTTCCTTCCTTCCTTCCTTCCTTCCTTCCTTCCTTCCTTCCTTCCTTCCTTCCTTCCTTCCTTCCTTCCTTCCTTCCTTCCTTCCTTCCTTCCTCCCTTCCTCTCTCCCTCCCTCCCTTCCTTCCTTCCTCTCTCCCTTCCTTCCTTCCTTCCTTCCTTCCTTCCTTCCTTCCTTCCTTCCTTCCTTCCTTCCTTCCTTCCTCCCTCCCTTCCTCCCTTCCTTCCTTCCCTCCCTCCCTCCCTTCCCTCCTTCCTTCCTTCCCACCTTCCCTCCTTCCTTCCTTCCTTCCTTCCTTCCTTCCTTCCTTCCTTCCTTCCTTCCTTCCTTCCTTCTTCCTTCCCTTCTTCCTTCCTTCCTTGCTTCTTTCCTTCCTTCCTTCCCACCTTCCCTCCTTCCTTCCTTCCTTCCTTCCTTCCTTCCTTCCTTCCTTCCTTCCTTCCTTCCTTCCTTCCTTCCTTCCTTCCTTCCTTCCTTCCTTCCTTCCTTCCCCTCTCTTCTGAATTTCTCTTTCTCCTGTTCTCTTTCTTTATTTCTTTTATTTTTTGGCTGCGCCCCATTATATTCATTCTTACTCCCGACTCTGTGCCCAGGGATCAATCACTCTTGGTGTGGCTCAGGAGACCATATGAGATGCCAGGGACCAAAATGGTGTCAGTTGTGTATAATATGGAAGATTAGAGAAGCTAAAGCACCAGTTAAGGATGCAGAATGCTCTATGCAGTGGCAGCCTCCATGGCCTGCGATGTCTTGCCACCCCTAAAGCCCATGATCAATGTAATGTTCGACATCTCATTCCAGCCCACACCAAATACACACAACAGATGCACAAAGTCAGTATTTTTTGATGTAACAGGGAAAAGGAGGTGTTTGGCTAGCAGTTGTAGCAGCTACAATCATGAACAAACCAGACCTCTTTGTGCGTTTGAAGCTGATAGTCCCCAAGACCGGCCCCTGCTCCCAGATAGTCTCCTCTCTGAAAGATCACTAAGTTTTCGGAGTGATTGGGGGTGGGATCTGGACCTAGGGACAAGTAAATTTAGGACTTTTCATCATGGTGGAACCTGGAGATAGGGTGCTTCAGGACTACAGCAAGAAGCTGCTGAAACACAAGGAGGTCGACAGCTGTTGCAAGGAGCTAAGAAAACAATTAAAAGAACTTACCAAACAGTATGAAAGGTCTGAAATGATCTGATGACCCTACAAAGTGTTGTGAAAGATTGTTGGTGAAGTTCTCAAGCACTTAACTGAAGAAAATTTTATTGTTAAAGCCACAAATAGACCAAGATATGGTGTGGGTTGTTGTCGACATCTTAACAAAAGTAAGCCGAAGCCAGGAGCAAGAGTTGCTTTGGATATGACTACTATAACTGCAATGAGATTTTGTTGTTGTTGTTTTTGGGCTACACACGGCATTGCTCAGGGTACTCCTAGCTCTGCACTCAGAAATCGCTCCTGGCAGGCTCTGGGGATCATATGAGATGTCGGGGATTGAACCCGGGTTCATCCCAGGTTGTTTGCATACAAGGCAAACGTCCTACTGCTGTGCTATCACTCCAACCCCTATCATGAGATTTTTGCTAAGAGGTTGATCCACTGGTTTGTAACATGTATCAAGAAGATCCTGGAAATGTTTCTTATTCTGAGATTGGAGGGCTGTCTGAGCAGATTCAGAAATTAAGAGAGGTGATAGAGTTATCTCTTACAAATCCAGAATTATTCCAATGTGTTGGAATAATTCCTCCAAGAGGCTGTTTGTTATATGGTCCATCAGGCACAGAAGAAACAGTCTTGGCATGAGTTTTTGTTAGCCAGCTGCATTGCAATTTTTATTTATTTCTTTTTTAAAATAATATATTTATTTAATCTCTGTGCTTATAAAAAAGGAATAATATCTTGACAAGCAAAGTGCATACAGAAAGAATAGAATCAAACAATTTAGGGTCTTCTAGATATAGAGGGCAACATAGATACAATTACAATAGAAAAAGGTGCCAATAATTGGCAATGTGTAATATCCAGTGTCTGTTTTAATCCATTGAATTTTATCCATTGAATTTTGATAGCTAACTATCCTTAGTGTTTCTGTCAACTTAAACAAACACTCACATGTTGAGAATCAGGGTGAAGAATTGATATTATATTGAATTCACAGGACAACCTATGAACTTACTTATGGTTGCTCAGGTGGCCCTGAAGCTTGGGTAGTTTTTATGTTTGTCTCCTTGTATGTTTATTTGTCTCATTCTCAGTGACTGACCCTTGTTGAATGGAGGTTAAAGGTACCAATCCAATTAGCTTTAGGCATGAAGGCAGAGGGAGTCTTTAGAAAGTTATTTCTGAAAGCAGATGACCCCCGAGTGGCATAAACTTAACCCCAAGGCACATTCTGAACCCCACACTATAATTTTAAAACTTATCAGAGGGTAGAAGAACAAAGGCACCCTTATGACTTTGAATATAAGCAAAGAACAATGAGGAAGAGCAAGAGATGACTATTGCATTTTGAATGTAAGGAAAAAACAAAGGGGGAAGACCAAAAGATGGCCTACTAGAAAATAGTTTGGCTCTTAAATTTCTGATAGGACTGATTGGACCAACATGTACACACTGAAGACCTTTTATGGCCATTTGTTTCCCAAGTTCATTTGCATTTTTCTTTTTAACAATTTCTTGGAATGAATGCTGTCTGTCCCAAGTATTCTTTCTTTACATCTCCTCAGTCATTCCAACCACCATCAGCATTCAGAAAATAAATAATCTGGCAATTTTTATTTTTAAAATTTTATTTATAATAATTTATTTAAGTACCATGGTTATAAACATGTTTGTAATTGGGTTTTAGCCATAAAATGCACACCCCCCTTCACCAGTGCAATGTTTCCCTGTTTTCAAGACAGGCATTATATTTTGCCCTTTATCATGGGAACTCATCTTGAAGCCATGTCTCATTGCATCTGGTTGACATGTGTTCATATGGCAAAATTGGATCATTTTTGCCCTATCTAAATGCTGCCATCCTAGGGACCCTGCAGCCTAACAGAATTGGTGCCAAGTTTTATTATATAATGGATGTGCTCAAGCTTTGGGAAATTAAAGGAAGTTCAAGCACTATAGCTTTGACTTCCTGGAGATTAAATGCATGGCTAGGAGTAGCAGATTCACCCACCTTATAACTGTTGTAGATTTTATGACTTGTTTCTTTTTTTTTCAAAATGTGAGCTTATAAAACTCCCTCATCTCTTTTGAGTGGTGTTTGGACCATTCTTAGAAGTGTCCAAAGGCTATTCCTGGCTCTGTGCTCAGGAGTTTACCCTGGTTGTGATCAGGATACCTTAGGAAGGGTCTGCAAGGCAAGTGCTTTAGCTCCTGTACTGTCTTTTTGGCTCTATGTTTTTGGTCTTCAATAGCAAGGTGGATTGATCATATGGCAGTGATGACTATATGGTGCAATACGGTCTCTCTAAGTGAGGGACCATGTACCAAAGTCTGTGCCTCTGGGAACACTGAGGGGCTACTAGCTCACAGAGATGGGAAGCTTTTAGAAATGCCATATAAGGTTGCCAATCCTGAGCAGGAATTGACTATTGGTGAGGCAGCAATTCATACGGGCTTTTTGGGACATAGGGCTTTTAGAATCCAAAACTTCTAAAAAAAATGTCAATTAAAATGTGCCCCTATTTCTCTTCGATTACCACATTGTCCTGTCAGTCAGATATCTATACCTATAAGAGCAGTCAGTCTGATAGGTGGATTGAGTCAAAAATGTGTCTTCATATGAGGTGTCCCTGGAAAGAAACGGTGACATTATGTGATTTGCAAGTTGAGGATTTGCAACCTTAAAGCATAGCTCTGGGAAGAAGCAGTGAGACTAGGAGGGGTGGTTTATTCTCTGGGTCTGTCACATTTACAGATGCCCATGTACTTGTGTCCAAGTCATTCCACGGTTATCAGGACTTACTGGTGACTGCTCCAAGTGCTCCAGGTGACTCAGTAACAGTGAGTCACCTGAGCAAACAAGATGTTAGAAGGGGGATCAGTGTATAAACTGTCTACATGCTTAAAAGCACAAACCCAGGAGAGCCTTCCAACTGAAATCACTTCTAAAAGTCCAACCAATTCTAAGGAGTTCATGTATTCAAACCATCTAATACCATTAGGTGACCTCCTGGAAGATTATCTACCCTATAGAGCTCAGCCAATAAAAGAAAGGAAGAATCAATGAAGAACTTGTGAACTAGGGAATAAAATGCCTGTTTTCGTCACCGTGGGAAATTTACTCATCAGACATCTTCAAATCTGTCATCAATAGTCATTATAGCATCTCTTTTACTCATCTTGTGTCTCTGAGTCTGTGCATTAGTTAGGTGGGATATTTCTCACACAGGGAAAAAAGGGTGACTGAGAAGACACAGTACCTTTAAGCCATGTTTATGGATGATCCTTGGTTACTTAGAAAGCAGTTCACGTTCAGTTCTGAGGCCTGGAATGTGATAGCAAAAAAAAGCAAGAATCCTGCTTTGGAAGATGTCCTGCTTAGCTATAGCTTCAAGTCCCTGGGTAGCTGCTTTGGTTAAAATTGTGGTGATATCCTTAGATAGAAAGCATCTGGCACACAGCTCTTTTTTTTTTTTTTTTTAATTTGGGGAAATGGCAGGCGTCAGCACACCTGGAGTGCAATGGGTGAGACTCATCCTGGGAAAACCACCTTCATGATCTCCCCTGCCAGGTAAGTATACACAGCTCTTTTTTAAATGCAATCTAAGTACATCAGTTCTGATTTCTGAATCTAAAAATTAAAAAGTTCAACTTGAACTCAAAGAAAAAATATATTGTGATAATTAATAAAGAAAGCCCGAGGAAAAAATTCTTTGATTTCAGTAAAGGAATTTTAAAGGTGAAATTATAGTCTTATTTCCTAAATGCGGCTGTTCACATTGACTATTTTATTCATTTTATATGGGGAAAAATATGTCATATAGAAGAGATAACTGCCTTGATATAAAGGCATCTGATGAAATGCAGCTAATTAAACACATAATTTGGTACAGACTGTGTACCCAACATATTTTGGCACATAAAATATTTACTCTGATAGACTGAAGCTGTTCCTCTGAACTGGGTCTAAGCTGTTATTGAGACTGAGTGTTTTTAATCTAGCAAACGATAATGACTTCATCACTTCTGACTTTGTGTGTCTGGTTTCAGCCCGGAATGAGATTTTATTGCTGTGCTTTTAGCTTTTGGTAAGAATGTTTGATAGACTATCTCAGTTGTGATCTCGGTTTTGGAAAGAACATTAAATACTTGCTAATTTATATTTATATTCAAAACTCTAAATAGAGCTAAACATAAGTCTCCTAATTATGAATTTGCCCCCTATTTTCAGTTTTATGTGAAAGTCGAGAAGTTTTGAACAGCACAAAAAAGTAGATCAGCTCAGTTTCTTTTCAAAAGGCTTGGATTTCTCTCTCTTTTTCTCTCTCTTTTCTTTTCTCTCCCCATCTCTTTTCTGCTTTAGGGTGTGCTATTAGAGAGGGCATAGTTTTGTCTATGGCATATTTTGATGGGAGAGGTTTCAAACCTATTTTTTAAGAATAGGTGCTTGGGTTTATTTCAGTTTCAGGTGAATGTCTGAATCAGGGTCACACAGAAATAACACAAGGGTGAAACACGTGTAGCTGATAGTCTTCTACCTCGTCTGGAGCTTGCTGCTTGCTAAAACTACCATTTTTATTGTGTACAGAGATCACTCCTGGGTGGGACAGAAATCCACCCAGGTTTACAAATAAGACAATTTTTGTTTTGGGTGAAACTAAGTTGTAAACAAACAGACACAAAGAAACCAGGGATAAACTTTGTTTTGGGTAAAATAATGTGTAACCCAACATACAGAAATAAAAAAAATTCACCTCCAGAAAGGTAACCTTATTTTTTTTTTAAGAAAAATCAATCAGTAAATCAAAACATACTAGACACTCTGAAGTCTGAAGTTTGATCACACTTTGATCAAAGGCTGGCTTTTCATAGTATGCTAACCCAATTAGGTTGAGGTGAGGATCAGAGGCAGAACTCGTAATTATTTATTAATTGCTGATAACAGAGTTTTGTGGATTCAGTGTTCCAACTCCAAATCCACCTCCAGTGTCAGCATCCCTCCACCAATGACCTAAGGGCCCTTCTTTACATTAGTGTTGACTTTTGTTTTGATGTACATAGTTAAAGTCTCCTAGGGAAAATAGTTAAATAATTCTGGGAAGTGGAAGTTTAGGAAGAGATTAGAGGAAATCTTATTGGAGGCAGGGGGCTTGGGTCACACCCAGGGCCTTTACTGGCTCTGTGC
Organism: Suncus etruscus; assembly: GCF_024139225.1. Classification (NCBI taxonomy): domain Eukaryota; kingdom Metazoa; phylum Chordata; class Mammalia; order Eulipotyphla; family Soricidae; genus Suncus; species Suncus etruscus. Next base: position 18,810,542 of record NC_064860.1, read on the forward strand.
TGATGAATCTCTCCTGGTACTGCTTGGAGACCATATGTGATGCCAGGCATAGAAACCAGGTCAACGTGTGCAAGGCAAGTGTCTTATCTGTTGTGCTATCACTTTTATCTCCAATTTTTATTTAAAAATATTATTTTAATGCTTAATGAAGAACCTGTGTCTTGTGAATATAAACATATGCTTTATCATTGAATCCTATCTTCGGCTTCAAAAATATGATTTTATTACATTTTCTTCCTGACTATCTTCTTTCCAGTGTTCTAACTGATCAGGCATCTGTTCTTTCCCTTCTTCTATTTTGCTGATTTTGTGGAAAAACATGAATGGGAATATATATAATTGAGTTTTATCAAGTGTCATCAGCAATGGATGCATGTGTACTTAGAACAGAGTTTGTTCAGTTTTACCAGCAAAAGAATATAGCCCATCATTGGTTGAATTTCCTCAGTTGAAAGTGGTCTTATGAGCCTGGCACTAGGCAGAAGTCAATGTTTTTATACAATCCTTGTGATGATTTAAATAGACTTTTTAGCATAGAAATTAAGAGATATTCAATAAGCTGATAAATAAAAATATAAATTAAAATAAATTAATACCAATTAAAACTGTACAAACATGTTTAGGAGATTTCACAATGGCTAGCACTTATGCCTAGATTATACCTGGCCAAGGTTCTATTTTGGGCATCACATGGTTTTCCCAAGCATTCCTGTGTGCAGCTCTGGGGTACCCCAGTGTTATAAATGAAAGCATTTCAATAAGACTATTATCTCTGCCAGTTGTCCCACCTACGACCTTCTAGGTGGGGGCGCTGTTGAGAGCCTAATAAATAGTTTGGGAGCGAGGTGCTGGGGGGGGTGGGGTGTCTTTTGTTTGTTTGTTTTTGGGTCACACCCGGTTGTGCTCAGGGGTTACTCCTGGCGGGCTCGGGGGACCATATGGGACATCGGGATTCGAACCACAGCCCTTCTGCATGCAAGGCAAACGCTCCATCTCCATGTTATCTCTCCAGCCCCTCGGGGATCTTTTGGAACAATTTACTAACTGGCTCGAGGTTTTTTGGATCTGGTGGTAAACTGACAAAGGACTCAGCATCCGATCTTCTTGCCCTTTTACCCTCCTGTCTGTGTGGATTATTTGTCGCGGATAAATATTACCAAGATTTCTTTCCTCTTTAAGGAGATAGGGGAATGGGGATCAATTTCTCATTCTGGGCACTCTTTGAGGATCCATCAATAACCAGTCAAGGAGTAAATTTGACACAACACCCAAGACTTTCAGTATCTTAGATGATCCCCAGAGCCAGAGGGTCCATGGGTTTATATCTTTGGGTTCTTTTTTTTTTTATTTTTATTTTTTTTTTATTTTTATATCTTTGGGTTCTTGTGTTGAACCACTGGCTGGTTGGTCAAGGATCTCTGGTGGAAGTGATAATATAGTGAGTTCTTAGGACACTTGCTTTGCACATGGCTCAGGTCAATCTCCAGAATCTCATGTGGTTCCCTAAGCATCATCAGGAGTGGTCCCTGAGTGTAGGACCAGGAGTAAGCCCTGAACACTACCAAGTGTGGTCCAAAAAAAAAAAAAAAAATCAAAGGAAATAAAACTCTGGTGGTGTCCACAGAACCATTTCAAAGAATACCCCACCCCAGTATCTGTTGAAAATAAAATTTTACATAGGACCGTTTAGTAAACTTAGAGTTTTATAGAAGATAGGAATTGGAAATATTTTTTTCCAATATCAATACTATGTGATAGTGGTGATAGAAACCAGATGTATGTCGTTTCTACTATGTCACTACTATGTTTACCTAATTTTAGTTGAAGATATAACCTATGAAAAAAATTACCTTTACAAGTCAACTACACTTAAATAAATATCACTACAATTATTGGGAGAATCCATGCTTACTGAGACAGTGAAGGAAAATTTATTTATTCTGTCCTTGAGGTTCTTAAAGTATGGTTGTTGGAGAAACAACACCAACATTACCTAGAATGTCATAAAGATAAAAAGTCTTGAATTTCATCCTATCACACAGTAAGTATTTGCATAGGTTTCCCAGGTGATTCTGAGCCACTTTAAAAGTGTGAATCCCCAGGTTAGGTCTAGGTTATTCAGAAGTGCATTTTATGGGTGTAGAATGGCATCATTCTATTTGAGTGTAAGAATTAGAAAGTAGGTTGGTAGCTCATAAACTAGGTAAGATTATATGCTTTCTGCCTCTGGATAGGTAATATCCATTTAAAGGTATGAAACATAAGTCATAGCATTTTGAGTCATGGTGTCTAAAATATAAAATGGGGGTAATAGCACTCTCAACTTGATCTTATAAAGTTGTTAGGATTCAATGAAGCCATTTATGGGAAGACAATTTTGAAATTACCCAGTGTCAGGAAAAGTGTACTTTTCCTATGCTCATTACTGCTATAATGATTGCAATTTTTAAAGCTGTCCCTCATTACTCCCTGGTTGTATTGATAAACTTAATTGCTTCTTGAAATTTCAGTTTTGCCAAGCTGAATTTTTAATAAATAAATGGAAGATTTAAAGAAAATACGACTAAAACCCACCAGAGTTCTTGCAGTTTATTTTATATGTAGCATTATACTTAAGCATTTTTCTTTTGTTTTATGAGCTGCTTTTTAAGCATTTAATCCATAATGTGCAATGAATCAATAGCAGACTTCAGTGATACCGTGACAATAATAATGCATTTAGAACACTAAGTGTCACATTTCCCTCCTGTATTTCACAAATTGGTTATTTTTTTTTCTTCTGGTTTAGCTTTTCCTGACACCAGTGAACTTAAGGCCTGTAATTGAAGGATAAGTGAACAAAAAAAAAAAAAAGGCAGCTCAGATGATGTTCTATCCATTTCAATTCCCATTTTCTGGACGGAGACCTTTTATGCTAAGTTCATGTGAAAGTAAATTTTTATGACAAAATTATAACCCACAGATAGATGTTCTTAGGCAGCCTGAGATCTGTCCTGGTATAATGGATTTTTGTGACAATGAAATGCAAGATAGTCCCCCAAAAGCTTTGCCTAAGGAATTTCTGACAGTAGCCGATATGCTGCCTAAAATTTCAAGATGCCATTATGACGCATTTCTACTCTTCATAGAAAAATGGCTTGGTATTTTAATCATGAAATGCAACTGTGTTCAAAAGAAGAAGTAGTAAGGACCAATCTTTGTAATATTGCTATGTATTCATATTCGCTGAACTATTTAGTAAATGCTATTGCTTTTTTACATAGCTCTGCAAAATCAAACCTTATGATTTAGGTCATTGCATTTACTTGTTACTCCTAATTTGAGTTCCATTTGTAATTTTATGCATGTCACCAGCTGATTGAAAAGGAGGCATCATGTGCCAGATATGTACCCATCTTTTTTTTTTTTTAAAAATTAAGTCACTGTTTTTTCTTTTTCAACTTTACTTATTTATTGTTGGTTCTTGAGCCACACCCAGTAAATTTCAGGGACTACTCCTGGCTCTGCACTGAGAAATCGCCCTTAGCAGGCTGGGGGATCATATGGGATGCTGGAAATTGAATTGGTTGCCTCCTGGGTTGGCCGCATGCAAGGCAAACAACCCACCTTTGTGCTATCTCTCTGGCCCCTGAGACACTGATTTTAACTGAATTATTTGAAAGTGTTTAAAATATAATAAACACATATTTAAAATTATGTGTATTTTTGAACTTCCTTATATGTTTTGAACGCTATACTGGTTTTGAACTATTTTCTGCCCCGTCATATGTCACCTTTTAATCTTGTTATTTCTTTTTCTGTGCTAAAGTGTGTTTTAGTTTGATGAAGTCCTATTTACTGGCTCTAACTCACTGGAAGATTCAGCATTGAAACTCATACTCTCTGAGTTCTAGTCTGGATACTTTGCATAAGACAATGATGTGACCCTTTATGGTTTTCTATTTGTGTTCTTAGGTCACAGTTTTCACAGTTGTATTCCACCCAGAAGGGAAAGATGATTTTTATGTGTGGGCTCTTTGAAACCGAGACTTTGTCATGTAAAAAAATTTTACTACCTATTGGCCAGAACAGTTCATCCATTTAGAAGGGAGATTTGGAAAAAGAACCTACCTCTCTCTGAGGTTATTCCTGGCTCTGAGCTCAGAAATCATTCCTGGGAGGCTTGCTGGACAAAATGGGATAATGGGGATTGAATTTATGTTATCATTCCAACCCCTCCTTTGCTTCTTTAAATTTATTTTTACTGATATACATTTGTCTTACAAAATGATGTAAATTAAGGGTGTACATTTTTTTATTAGATAAAGTCATCTATTGTAATATAGAATTAGCTAGCACCTATATTGCCTCATAATTATTTACTCCTTTTAGTTGTAAAATAACTTACATCTATTTTCTCAGCATATAGTAATATTGTCTATAATCACTTTGCTATGCATTATTAGTCCATTGCTTATTATGCTCAAATAATACTCAAAAAAAGATTTATTACAGCTGATGCTGAATAGTGTTATACCTGGAAAGTTAAATTTCTTTTACTATTGTAATACTTTACTATGGGTTTTTTGACCAAAGTTTCTTTCCCTTTTTGTTTTTCTTATTATTCTTGTTCTATGTGTTCTTCTCTTTCTCCTCTCTCTCCTTATCTTTTTGCTTCTCCTTCACATACTATTCCTTTTTCCTCTTTCTTCTCCTCCTCTTACTCTTTCTCTTTTTTCACCATGCTCCATGTTCTATTGTGCTCTAGGCTTAATCCTGGCTTGGGAATCATTTCTAGCAGTATTTGGAGGACTATATGTGGTGCCAGGGATTAAATATGTGCAAGGCAAGCACTTTACCCACTGTACTATCTCTCTGACTTCCCAATGCAAATTATTTATTTTAGGAAAATTTGCTACATTTTCTATATGAGCAGGAAAAGTATCACATGAGAACAGAGAGAACATACAAAGAGAAAACTTCTGTGTTCTTAGTGATCTACTGAATATTTTTTCTGAGGATTTCTTATTTATTTTATCATCTACAAAATATTGTGTAGCAGTTCATCATAAATAGAAAATAGAATGCTTACAAACACAGTCACCATGTTCGAACCAGGCCAGCTCCATAGACTCACTCTTTTCTTGAATGAGATGTAAACTGAGCCATGAAAGACCATGGCTCATGAAAGACCAGTCCATGCAACAGGAAGTTACCTATCTTGGGAGGAGAGGACAGGCCAAGCCCCTGCCCTGCTGAAGTCATGCTTGCTGCCTCTATCACCCAGAATCACCCTTTTTCCAATGGCCCTGCCTCATTACCCCTTTATAATTCCCTTAAGGGATACCAATCTGACCAAATTTCAGGTATTCTGGTCTTTGGGCTGATTTTTGTTTATTTGTTTGTTATTTTGAGCCACAATCCGTGATGCTTAGGGGTTACTCCTGGCTATGCACTCTGAAATTGCACCTGGCTTGGAGGGCCATATGGGATGCTGAGGGGGTCCGTCCTAGGTTAGTGCATGTAAGGCAAACACCCTACTGCCTACCCCACTGCGCCGGCCCCTATTTGGGCTAATATTGCTATGGCTTTTTGGAGCAAATGTGGGCACCCTCCTACCTGTACTTTCCTCTTTTCCAGGAGGCCTGGCAGCTCTGTACATGCCCCTAAATGTTGCAGAATCAGTAATAGTGCTTTGAATTGCTGGACAACTTAATTTTTTTGATGTTGTCTATAGGAACACACCAATTTAACAGAGTATACACTTAACAACAAAAACTTACTAAAATTTTTGTCATTGTATTAATAATTTCATTGGAGATATAATTCTCACACATATGCCTGCTACTGTATTTTGTATTTTTTCTCGTTCTTTCTTTGTTTTAAACTTTCTTCTTTTCTTATTTTCAATAATTTTTTCTCTCACTACATGGAAATAAATGCTTTATAGGCAATTATGCCAACTATGTGATACATTCTTTTAAATAAATTAAAAAAATTTAAGGACAATAGAGTATATATATATATTGGTTTTTGGGTCATACGCGGCTGCACTCAGGGGATACTCCTGTTTCTATGCTCAGTGGTTGCTCCTGGCAGGCTCGGGGGAGCATATGGGATGCTGGGATTTGAACCACCGTCCTTCTGCATGCAAGGCAAACGCCTTACCTCTATGCTATTTCACTGGCCCCAGAATTACATTTTTTAATCCTTTGGTTTTGGGTGACATATAGTTGTTCTCAGGGTGACTCCTTATACAGGGCTTGAAGAGAGAGAGCTTTTAAGTTGAGTACAAAGACCTCTACTGATAAATGAGAAATTACAAGTGAAGCTTCACAGCACTTACATACATTTCTCCAATAATAAAATGAAATTTAAAAACTTTCAGAAATTGTTCCTCTTCATGTATTTATTTTCTCAATTCATGTGAAATAAGTGAGGCAAAAATAAAATAAAAGAATCCTGTGATGGGCCGGAGAGATGGCACAGTGGTAGGGCATTTGCCTTGCACATGGCTGACCCAGGACTGGCTGTGGTTCAATTCCCAGCATCTCAGATGGTCCCCGGAGCCTGCCAGTAGCAGTTTCTGAGCACAGAGCCAGGAGTAACCCCTGCACGCCACCGCCGGGTGTGACCCCCACCCCCAACAAAAAAGAATCCTGAGATGCTGTCAATTGTTATTAGGATCTATCTTATAAGGAATTCTGATATTTTAATAACTAAAATTGTTTTTCTACAAGGGAGAAAAGAAATATTAAACTCCATTGTAGTTCCAGTTCTAGTAAAATATGTGTGAAACTTGGCTTCTATAACCACAGGAAATTATTTAATAATATTCACTCACTTCACACTATAGAAGCAAACCTAAAGACAGTGAACTTAGAAATCTGTAGGTAAATGTTAAAGTTAGACTCATGTGCCACAGACAATGCTAGTTTGAATGCTAAATATTTGGTTTTGAATATTGTGCTCTTTACAAAAAAAATTTGATCCAATAACTACTGATTTTTTTGTTACCCACTGATGGTGATATTCTTTTCTTCCACCTGTAAAACTTTATTTTTTTTGGGTGGAGGTGAGTTTGTGGTTTCCCCTACATTATTCCTACTGGGAATCGTTTGTTACCAGAGAACTTCTACTGTAGATTTGAGGGCATTCTTTATTTCACAGACCTCTAGCTATGCTCATGACAAATATCCCAGATGATATGTTGACTTGGTTTCTCAGATTCTTTTAGGGTGCTAAAACATTAGGATGCTAAATGTTCTCAGAGATAAGTTTAGAGGAACTCTGAGGTTCTTACTATACTGGTCAGGCAGTTCTGGGGTTCTGGATTACTAGAATATAAACTCTACTCTGGTTATGTGATAAAGTTTTGAAGAATTACTGTTTGGAAAAGGTATCCTGCAATACTACCCTATATTATGGGGTTATAGATATTATGACACTAGCGAGTTACCACTCATTGTACCTGGCTAATGTACAGTTCTTTTTCAACTTCTGTTAACATTTCTGTCCATTGTGAGGACAAGACTTACAGATAATTTGATAGCAGCTGTGTTTGTATCTGCCTAAAGATGTTTAAGTGGTAGTTTAAATGCTTATAGCAGAGATAGGTTAAATCAGGCTAGTTTGAATTTAATTGTTTATAGATTGTTTAAAGCACACAGTTTCATCTCTATGTAAATAACATCACTTTTTTCTTACGAGAACCTTTTGCTGTATTAAAGATATAAACTTTGAACACTTCTATTAAACTATGTATGTAAGCAGATTGTGTATTTGAAAATTAAAGTACTTTTTATCAGATTAATTACATGCACTATAATCACCAGTGTTTGACTACTAATACTAAACAGAAAATTAGAGAAAATAGGTTTATTAAAAGAGAGAAGAGGCATTTTTTAAAGCAAGCGAATATGTTTTATTTTTATTCCATCAGTACACGAAATGATGAAACCATGTTGTAAAAATGTGTTTCTGAAGAAACTAAGGTTTTCATTTTTTTCTCTGCGACTCCCTGTATTTCATCTTCACAATTGTTCCAAATACTAAGTACTGACTTCAAACTTTACATTGAGAAAAGAAAGGTAGTTAAAAGCTTTTCCTCAAAAATAATTTTCTAAGATTCTGCCAAGAGTAAATTAAGCCAACAAGAAATAAGTATTTCTTAAGTGAGCAAAGACGGGATCTATTGAGGTGGTTTGATCTACCTCTTGAGCTAACTGAAGATTACTTTCTGGTGAAAGGTGCAAAGAAAGATTAATTGGCTCCAAAACAAGGTCAATCCCTTAGGAAGTATGCTTGAGGACATATTTGGCAATAAATTTGACAGCTAGCATTGTCTCCTTACAAGTTGATTTTATCCGAGATTCTGGAAGCAAAAATCCAAATCTGCCTTTATCTCGGAGCTCAAAGCCAAATGTATGTTTGATGCCCAGGTCATAAGCCCAGTCTAAGGAAGAACCTGATGTTGGGTCTGTAAAACATAAGCAATAAATATTTAATTAGAAACAAATGCTAACATTTTCTTCAAATGGAAATTTACTAGTATAAAATTAGCAGTAAAAATAACTATGTGCACAGTTAATTGTGGTAATGAATGGGAGTAGTGGTCTGTAGAGCATAGTATGGACAGAAAAGTAATCATGGCCAAGGGATTCACTACACATCTTCACTATATGCTGTATTTCCAAAATAACATTTTGCTTGGGTCAGCCTTTGCAATGAATTTGTTTCCTGGGCACATATAGTTGCACACATAGTTGGAAAAGGTCTAAGTAAGTGCAAGTAGCTGAGGAAGGAAACTGAAATTACATACAAGTCATGCAACAGTACATTATATCTCTGGTGTTTCAATTTTATTGCTAATCACATTGCTAAAGTTAAACTGTTTTCTCATTAGAAAACCAACCAACCAAGCTTAAATTAGGTATGAAAAGGACTTACTTAACCCAACTTTTCCATATCAACTTTCATGAAATTTTACTAAGGATACTATTATTTAATTAAAAAAGATGAAAAATATAAACACATAGCTAGAGGTTTACACAAAAAAGATACATATATATATACAAGAGATATATACATAAGAGATACATATATACAAGTAAATATATATGAATATATGTATATATATGTACTGTGCTATTAACTATATTTAGGAGATTCCACAATTTCCATTCTTGCTCAGTTTTGCTGTTTAATTTTCAGTATTGGCTACATGTTTTCTGTTCCTCCACTTCCCCAAATCAACTGCTCTTCCACTCAACAGCTCAAACTTTACACGCAATAAAAGATTCTCTAAAACTGTGCCAAATGTGTCATTTTCTTTAAAGTTCTCTACTGTCAGTTTGATCAAGTAGATCCTTAGTCAATCCACTGCCTAATCTATTCAGTCTCTTGGTAAATTCTTTCTACAAGGATCTCAGACCCATTGAAACACTTCACCCATTCCCTTTAAACCATACATAATTTTCTATTTAGTTTGCTCTTTATAATAGAGAAAAAATGGTTTTGTACACAAATCAGTTGTGAAATAGAAGTAAGTTCTAGAATATGGGACCAGTTTTACTGACAAAAACATTTCAGGTTGAAATAGACGAATTCAAAGTTCAAAGGAAGAAAGGAAGTGGGAAGTTTTGATAAAAAACAGTGTTAAGCATTTAATCAAGAAATAATTATCAAAACTTTAATATTAATGATCTTTCTTTGGGCACTGATGAGGGTGGGTGATTCAGAGTACAAAGATAAGAAATTGCTACTGAAAACTTTGTTTTGTTTGTTTTTATTTTTGGGTCACACCTGGCAGTGTTCAGGGGTCATTCCTGGCGATGCTCTGGGGACTATATGGGATGCCATGGATAGAACCTGGATTGCTGTGTGCAAGGCAAACACTCTCCATCCCCAACTACTGAAATGGTTGGAAATGAAGTCAAAGATACTGAGAGAGAGAGAGAGAGAGAGAGAGAGAGAGAGAGAGAGAGAGAGAGAGAGAGAGAGAGAGAGAGAGAGAGAGAGCAGTACATGTAAGGATGAGAAAGGAACAATAGCCTACCAAGACTTAAGGGGTAAAGGTATTAGGATTGCAAAGAGGAGGATGCATTTCAGGCCATTTCACCTTTATGCTAGAAATGGTATTTGAGGAGAGCCTTGACAAAAGGCTAGCGTTTTTCTATATGGTGATGGAAGATCAATCTGGTTAGTGAACTACAAGGCTGGAAAAGTCTGGAGGCAGTTTTCTGGCTAGTGATGTCACAGAGATCCAGGGGAATGGAATGAAGAGTGATGTGCTTGTAGAAAATAACTCAGAATATTAAGTAGATTGGGGCAGGGAGGCTATGACAGTCACTTTGGTTCTGACCATCATTTTAGTGATGCTTAATTTGAACAGGAGAGAGAAGAGAGCATTTAAGAAGTATGAAATATGGGGTCTGAGCAATAGCACAGTGGAAAGGATGTTTACCTTGCATGCAGTTGACCCTGGTCTGATCTCTGGCATCCCATATGGTTCCATGAGCCTGCTAGGAGTAACTGTTGAGCGCTGCATGGGGGATTGAATTCAAACCTCTTGAATGTATTACGTGCACTCCAGCCTCTTGAAACCTCTTGAGGTATTTATTTTAAAACTACTCTCCTAATATCTGTCTCCCAACTAAATATATTTAGGAAAAGTATTGATATGACCTAAATATGTCATCTTATGATTTGATTTATTTCTTGTTCCTTCTGTTTTTTATTTTATTTATCTCCTCCATTTCTCTAATACTGACTTCATCTTGACAGCATAAACATTTTTTAGGATTACCTTTCACATTTGCTTACCATTTTTATTATATCACTTTATGGTTTATTTTTCTTACGAATTGCTCCAGATATTAAAATTTTATTCATGATAATATTCTGGTGTCAGTGTTTTATCATGTCAGTTGAGAAGTAGATATCTTATTAGCCTTTAGGTTTTCTTTAGCATTTTCACTTCTTTTTTTTTTTTTTGGTTTGGAGGAACCCACTGTGCTTGGAGGATACTTCTAGCTCAGAGTTTGGGAGTTATTCCTGGAAATTTTGGATTTCCTATTTTGAAACACAGTAAGGCTTACTAGTTAACATTTGATCTATAGTTGCTTTCAAACCTTGCACTCCAGTTAAGTGGTTGCAACAGATGTTGTTCAACCTGGAGAGCCAGAGATATTTACTGTTTGGCCTGTTTTAGAAGTTGGCTCATTCCTGAATGTGAGAATCAAGTAATTCAAAACCAAAAAAAAAATAGGTAATAATAAATTATAACAATAAATAACGCACCAAGTCTACGAGGAATGAAATGAAAGTATTGACAAAGAGACAAAAAGCAAAAACACAGAAGTTGAACCTAGTGATGTCACTTCTTACTCCAGCACACATATTTCAATAGTAATATATATTGATGGTAATACATATTGAAGGGGTTGATGAGCAAAGCAGAGATGGTGCTGCAGGATGAGTATAGTTGACACAGTTCTCTGTTTTCCCTCTAGGAGCTAAGGAAGATGTCATGCTTGCATGAGAAAAAGGCCAAGTAATAAAAAGTCAGTTAGTATTAAGTAGTTGAAAAACAAAAAACTAAAGCAAGCTTGGACTTCATTCTAAATTTTAATGGTGCCTGTAAAGACTATGGTTGAAGAGCATCTAGATTTGTACCATGATTTTGAATCACCTATGGACAAATTTGATTTTAAATAAACAATTCTAGATGTTCTAATCCTCATTTTTGAGTTATATCGTTCTCTTAATATTTATAAAAAGAATTGGAAAAAAGTCATTAATATGATGGAAAACTTACAAATCGTTGATGCTATTGGGCCATAAATATAATTGGTTCCGTATCGAGTGGCTAGAGCTTCAGCACCAATCTTTGCTACTTTATCCTGGAGAGAAAAGGCCATTAGAGAGGAACAATAAAGTACTATTTCATGGAATTAAATTACTAAAGATTAAAAAGAGTCCATTTTATTACTTGTTCATCAGTTGAAGATAAAAATAAAGTAAATCATTGAGTGAGAAATTAATTTGCACTAAGATATGTTGTCAAGGCAGTGATTCTTCAAGTTGAAGCATACTATACCTAATTTTGCACATTTTCCTTTCCATACTTTTCTCCACCTTCCCCTCCTGCATTCTCTCTAGAATTCTCTCTAGAAATAAAACTCTTTATACCAAAATTTTTTTGCTTCAAAGTCAGTGCTTCCTAGTTTCTTTTTCCTGTTTCATCATCATAAGATTTCCACATCTGTGATTTGAGCATCCCAAAGGAAGAAGAGTGGCTACCTCCTGTTTAAAACACAGTTACTAGAATAGTGTATATGAAAAAGGCCAGAAATGGTAAGTGCTGTTAGGAATGTGGTGACAAGGAAATCTCATTCACTATTGGCGGCATTACCATGTGGTTCAACCTTTTTGGAAAAATAGGTTACAAACTTCTCAATACATTATGAATATGATTTCTGTATAACCCTGAGGGTCTACCTAAGAACACAAGAGCATTAATTAAAAAAGATAGGTGCACCTATATTCATCTCATTACTACTGACAATAGCCAAGATTTGGAAACAAGCCAGTGTCCAATGACAGATGAGTGGTTCAGAAAATTCTGCTCTATAGACAGAGTTTAATATGATTCAGTTATAAAAATGATGACATTTCACTTAGATGGGATTGGAGGATGTCATGTTAAGTGAAGTAAGTCAGAAAACAAAAATAAATACTAGACAATTTTGTTTATGTGGTGTATAAGAAAGCAAAGGGATTACATGATCTCTAATGGAAACAAACCCTGAGACATGATCTGGGTACTAAGACAGGTGGAGGCAGTGGAAAGAGACTGTAGGATAATGGTGGAGGCATCTTGGAACACTAGTGAAGGAATTGATATAATAGCCCTACAACTCTAAAATAATGACTGCAATAGTATTGTATTTATTTTTAGTTTTTAGGCCACACCTTGCAGTGCTCAGGGATTACTATAGATTCTGTGTTCAGGGATCACTACTGGCAGTGCTTAGAGGACCATATACAATGCTAGGGATGGAACCCCAGTAAGATGTGCTTGTAAAAATGTCTTAAAAGATAATATTTTTCCAACCCTTCAATACTATGGTAAACTATGCTATCTTGATTAAAATTTCAATAATTTTTCATCTTGTTCTGCCTCATGAATTGAGGGGGGAAATTGGAGAGTACCAGGACCAAACAGTCATATGAACATTGAGTGGAAATAAAAAATGATCAGACTTAAACACCAAACCCAAAGTCAACGACAATAGAATCGATACCCAATCTACAACAAGCTAGACACAGAGGGGACCAGTTACACTAGTAGTCCGGGGGGCAAAGAAGAGAAATATGGAATGAATTCTGGGAACAGGGGTGGAGGGAGAACAACACTGGTGGTGGGAATGCCCCTCATTCATTGCCACTATGTGCCTTAAAGATTACTGTGAAAGATTTGTAATTCACTATGGTCACAATAAAAATTATTTAAAAAATTTCAATAATTTTAACAATATGTCAATTAAAAGTAAAAATTTACTTTTTTTCTTAAATGGAGAAAATAGTGGTAGGAAAGTTCCACTGGTGAAGGGAGTGTGCGTTTTAGGGCTGACACCCAATTTTGAACATGTTTGTAATCGGTACTTAAATAAAGAAATTATATTAAAAACAAGTCCTCAAGAATGGCCTGCCTTTTCTAGCATTTCCTGTATGGATTCTTTTTATTCTTTCACACATAGTACTCAAGATCACCTACTAACATCAGCCACTTAAGTAATTTTTTAAAAAATTAGAGTTTCTTTCCCAGAATGACATTTCATGGTCTTTCATGCTCCTTGGTGTTTTGTGTTATGAAAATGATTATTAGCATAATTTAAATGGCTGATAGTCACTAATACATTTGAACTCTTAAATTAAGACTTTTAAATCTGTATATATAATGTATATAAGCAAATATTTTTTCTCAAGTTAATTTCTGTGTATTAACTCTTTACTCAAAGCAGTTCATTGTATATATTTGTTTATAACTTAACAATAGATATGATAGCTTTATATACTTTCTTTTTCTAAGTGCAGATTGAAATTACAGTGCTGCATCTTTTCATAAATTGATCAAATTCATGGATATAGATTCTGAACTCAATTGGTTAAGTAAATGAACTACATATTGCTTGTATATTTTTTCTTGAGTCTAATTATAGATGGTTTTAATGACTGGTTCAAATCTTAGCTCAACTTGAAATTAAATGCTGTTGTGTTGAATACAATTGACTGAAGTCAGAATGACAATTAAAAATATTTTTATGAGACATTATTTGAATTGTAGCTTTTACTGAGTATATTTCTGTTATATTTGTTAAACACCCAGCAATGGACACTAAACTTATCCTGCTTTCTTTACTTCTGCAGTAATTAAAACTATTTCCTCTCTATTCATCTACTCACCCTGTCAGTTTTTTTGATTCATTGAAACCCATATATGGACAATTGTCTTTAAAAAAAGAAAAAAGAACTAAGATAATAAAATTAGTTTTAAGGGAAAGAAAAGAACATTAGTGGTAATAATTCACTATGAGGCTTTCCAAACATTTCCAAACATTTTCCAAATGTTTTTCCTTCAAGATAGTGAAGGAACTGATTTTATTTCTAAATGGATCAGGAAAATAAAAATTAATCCATTTTCTTAAATATTAAGAACTATTAAAAAGATCTTGACAAATATTATCAAAGCAGCTACTTTTGCTGTTCTGTGTATGATTTTGGCATACTTATGGCAAATTTTTCGCTATACCTATATCTGCGTAGTAACCAAATTTTAGCTTTAGACATATCTCGCTATTGATGGAACCATTTTACCTAAAAGATTGTTACCTTGATTCTTGTATCAAATAAAAAATTAACCTTAAGGTGAGGTTAACTAAAAAAAAGTGAAATTCTATCCTTATTTTTGCAGCATTAAAACGTGAAATTCTTTCAACATAACCTATGTAGTAATAGGAACTGACTTAAAACGGGTGTCAAGGTTTTCCCCAACGTACCAATTCCTTGTGGTTTGAGGGCAGTTCTGATGTGTATCCATAGGGATACAGTAGCATTTGGGAGTAAGAATGGAAGGTGATGTAGGCCTTGATGGATTTCTGGTTTCTTCTTATGAAGTCTGTCACAGCTTTCGTCTCTTTCTCAGACTCTGCTGCAGAGCCTCGATAGTCAGGGCCACATGGGTCGCTGTTGTCAGGAAAAGCTGCAGTGGACATGGGTGCATGAAAACCCAAGCTACTGCTCATCACCACAACCTCTGTCTCTTCCCAAGGGGATTCCCAAAAGGTTTGGAATATGTTAGCCAGACTGTGGGCCTCATGTCTCTACAACTATAAGTAACTTAGTCCATACAAGTCACAGTATGATAGATTTGCTGATTTCCCCTTCGTTTCCCAGGAGTCATACAAAGCAGCCTGAGTTACTGTATTTTCCGGCGTATAAGACGACTTTTGAAACAAAAAAAAAAAAGTCAACCGAAAATTGGGGGTCGTCTTATACGTCGAATATACCCCGAAAAAAGTTTCAATATGCCGCTAAATAAAAATTGTCTGAATATTGCCACAAAACAAATTTTCCAACTCGATCCTGCACCAATCACTGGCCTCTCTGACTCAGCCAAGCCAAGCAGGCTTTTGATGCATGCAAATGAGACAATGTTCTGGACCCGCATCTACACTGTCAAAAGCCTGCTCAGAGTGGCCAGAGTCAGAGAGGAAGTCTATGACAGTATAACCTTTGAACCTTTGCTTGTTGTGATTGGCTCACTGTGGTACATACAGTTGCAGCACAGGAATGTTCTGATACAGCGAATATAGGTCTAAACCTATGTTTTAACTGCAAAATTAGGGGGTCGTTTTATATGCCGGAAAATATGGTAGCTTGTTCACTATCCTGATTAATTATGGGTTCTACTTCTTTTGGGATTGGTGTAAATCACCTCTCTTGAACCTGAGTATCTCTGCTCTGTCTTAACAGGCAGCTAGCCCCCATTTGTTGTCCTATTTCTCATGCCAAAACAGTATCAGATGCTGGCATACTAGTTAAAGGAAACTAGATAAGGGCAACCTGCATGAATGGGGTTAGTGCAATTTCTCCGTACAGGGGTGCAATAAAATTTATGTCATCCTATTTGTGTTGTCTAATCATGTGGGTTCTGTTAGTATTGTTCACTTATTTCCATTAGTAGTTTCTGTGTTTCTTTTCACAAACCATCTAAAGAACCACTTGTATGTTGGTTATAATCACTGGTATTTCTCTAATTTTATCAGACTGGAAAGAGGAAAGCAGAAATCTCACTCCAAACTATATAATGTTTTGTGGATCTGAATTGTGCAAGTTTTATTTAATAAGATGGTTTGAGCCTCTCCCACCCATACAACAAAGCATTAAGAAATCCCTCTGTTAGGTGTTAGGGGGAGGGAGAGAGAGAGAGAGAGAGAGAGAGAGAGAGAGAGAGAGAGAGAGAGAGAGAGAGAGAGAGAGAGAGAGAGAGAGAGAGAGAGAGGAGAGAGAGGGAGGAGAAAGAGAGAGGGAGGAGAAAGAGAGAGAGGGAGGAGAGAGAAGAGAGAGGGAGGGGAGAGAGGGAGGGGAGAGAGGGAAGGGAGAGAGGGAGGAGAGAGAGGAAGGAGAGAGGGAGGAGAGAGAGGGAGAGAGGGAGGAGAGAGGAAGGAGAGAGGGAGGAGAGAGAGGGGGAGAGAGAGAGAGAGAGAGAGAGAGAGAGAGAGAGAGAGAGAGAGAGAGAGAGAGAGAGAGAGAGAGCGCAGTAGGTAGGGCACTTGCCTTGGCCAAGGCCAACCTTGGATTCAATTCCTAGCATTCCATATGGTTCCCCTAGCACTTCCAGGACTAATTTCTGAGTGTAGAGCCAGGAGTAACAGCTGAGCACAGCAGGGTGTGGTCCCCCTCCTCCAAAAGAGAAATCCTTCTATGGAAGTGAGGAATCTTTTTCATTTTGCAGGTAAGAGAAATAATATTCATCCAGGGAAGACCTCTCCTTCCTTCCTTAAATTAGTGGATGATTTAGCTAAATTCAGAAGCTAAATACTCTATAGCACTTTATCTTAAAATCAAGTCTGCTACTCACTGTTCCATGACACATTGAAGTTCCTATTGAGATCTGTACCAATACATTTTGAGTTCTGGTTCTTAGAACGATTTTTTCTCCACATGCGTTCCTGCAGTATTGAGCAATGGAGGTGATTACATAAGATACATTTACTTTATATTATCGATTATATTTTCTCAGTAGAAATCTATAACTTGAGGATCTTTATTACAAAGAAAAATTGCACTTTTATTATAATTTACAATAAATCCAGAAATTTGGTTTACTATTAACATTATAAGACCTTAATAAAGTAATTCTGTACTTAAAAAACTGGTTATTTCTCAGCATTAAAATATAATCAATAGTGCTCTGAAATATAATTTAACCTATAATTTAAATGCTAACTTCATTCCTTCTTTCACCATTTAGAGATTTAGATATGTTATAGCTCACAGGGTGGAGCATATTTTTCACAAAATAATTTGATATTATTTGTCTGTGGGAAGTTCAATATTCTGTCTTTTTTACTAAACAAAAGGAGAATAAGCATTTTATTCAGTATCAAATAGATAATATTCTGTTTTTTTCTTATATAAAATTATCCTTAAGTTCAGCCCCAAGTTGAAAGAATACAATGATTTTTGTTTTGGAATCAGTGTTTATAGTGCTTTTTGATGACTTTTACTATTTATTTATTTATTTTTGGATGGCCACTTGCAGTAATGCTCAGAGCTTGCTTTTGCTGCTGTGTTCAGAGTACACTCCTACCATTGCTTGGAGGACCATACGTGGTGCTGGGAACTGGACCCAGGTTGGCCACAGGCAATGCAATCTCCTTATTTGTTTACTATCTCTATGACCCATATTTATTTTTATTTATAATTTTTGTTTTCATATTCTTTATCATATCATATAAAATCACTACTTTGCCTCATTTTTTACACAGTACTAGCTTTTATGACACAAATATTATATGGTTTATGAGGCCGGTGAGGTGGTGCTAGAGGCAAGATGTCTGCCTTGCAAGCACTAGCCAAGGAAGGACCGCGGTTCGATCCCCCCGGCGTCCCATATCGTCCCCCCCAAGCCAGCGGCAATTTCTGAGCATCAAAAGTGGGGTGGTCCGAAAAAACCCAAAAAATATTATAATGTTGCAAATCATATTTACCTTTGTCTAAAATTGAGACTATAAAAAATATACTCACCTGAAATGGAATTGGCTGACTACCCAAACTTAACACTTAGTACATAGCAATCATCTTGAATAAAGTAAATAAATATTTTCTGTATGTAAATGAAAACCTACCCTTGTCCATGACCAGATATATCCATCAACATTGAACACAGGAAGAACATAAAAATTCATTCGATCCAGAAGTTTGGTCATGATTTTGTTCTTTCCATAAGATTTGGCTGCCTATTGGGAAAAGATTAAATTTAGCTATTGTTGTGATGTTACCATGTAAAAAGGTATGGTAGAAATAAAAATATGTATATCTCCTGAAGTGCTTTGTTTTGCCCAAGGTTACTGATTTTAAGTGTATTTCTTCTAAATTCTACAAATATAACTCACCCATGTAGATGACAGAAAAACATGACACTTCTTTAGACTAAAGAAAATAATTGAATGAAACATTCCTTAAAGGATCACTGAGATTTGAAGTGCTCTAAAGATAAATGTGAAATGTTTCTTATGATGATTGGTGGCCTGAAAACACTGTAAGGGAGGGCGAAAGTTTATTTTTCCCCTAATTTTCTAAGGTTCTCACCTGGTCTTTCTAACTAAGGAGAGATTAACATGCAAATTATGTATGTTAATATTGTATGTCAATATACATTGAGTCTGTAAGCACAAGCTCAATTTAGATATTAGAGAGGATTTATAAGTTAGTTTAAAGTAGGAGTAAAGAAAACTATTTTTAAAAAAACACAAGTTATTGAAATTGAATCGCCATTTTTCTCTAATCAAACTGAAGTCATGAGCTCTTTGAACTATTTTTTTCTCTACTGTAGATCTCTCATCATTCTTGAACGTGACCATATATATATGTATATATATTTATATACTAGAGTTTCTTCCAAAATTTCTTTATTGGAACTAAAAGGTTTCTTGTTTGCCCTTGGAATGTGTATTTTTTTTTTATGGATTGAGTAAGTGGACTCTGGGCTCTCAGCTGGAAATGCTAAAACAACTACTGGAATAAATCAATTCTTGTTGTAGAGTCATTCCCAGTGAAAGTATCCATGGCCAGAATGTCATTATCATTCACATCCCATCAGTGGTAAATGCAAAAGCTGACAAGAAGATTTCAAATGTAGAAAGCAAAACATAAAAAAAAATAGTGATCGTAATCAGGATTCATCCATCTTTCTTAAAAGAGAGGGATGTTTTACTTGAAAAGAGAGTTGAAATGTATGTGACCCATGGACTATTTTTTTCAATTTTACCACTTCTTTGGAATTTCATTTCCTTACAAACTCTCCCTTATCATATAAAACTTATACTGTATGTCAATCTCTCCTTAGTTAGAAAGACCAAGTAAGTACCTTAGAAAAGTAGAAAAAAAAAACAACAACAAAAAACATTTCCCCTCCCCTACACTGGATATATATTTATATAATAGAACATGACCATGTTCTAGTTCATGTTCATGTTCAAGTAAACACTCTGCGCATTTAGGTAGTGATGGTATATACTTTAGTCTCTTAAAATCACTTTTGTTACATTTTATATAACCACATATATTGCTTATAAAATAGGAAGAGACATTCAGATTTTTCACACATAGGTAGCTCTAGGTAGTTTTCCCCTTCTCTCTTCAATATTCTCTCCAGCCAAAACAAAACAAAATAACAACCATAAAATTCTTCGACATTTTATAGAATTGTAACAGCTTAATAAGCTCTCAGATGAAGCTGAAGTTTGGAGGAAGGTGTCAGTTGTATCAAGATTTTAACCATGAGATTTTTTGTTTGATTGTCAGGGGTTCTTCCTGGCTCTACGCTTAGAAATCACTCCACATGCCTCAAGGGCAGAAGAACCCTGTATCACTTAGGCCAAGGGAATTCCCTTTCTAATTTCCCCAATATTTACTGTGCTTATGCAGGAAAGAAAAAAAAAAAAAAAAGGAACCAGTACAAATTTGAGTTTTGTCCTTGTTTTTTGTTTTTGTTTTTGTTTTTGCTTTTTTGGTTATGTTATTGTCCTTGCTGTTTCCTTTCTTCATTTGTGCTCTGTTTTGACTTTTTTTTTTTTTCAGAAGCTTGATTAATGTGTGGCATATGTCTAGTGCTGTAGAGCTCATTGGATTTCTTGTTTGATTTTTCTTTTTGTATTGTTGTGGTGATCCTCATCCTCTTTCCCTTTCTTCACTCAAAACTGAAGCTCTTAGATCCTCAAGAAGGACTCTGCCCACTTTTGGCCTGTGGCATTTTTACCCCATTCTATTTCTTCTCTCTCTCTCTGTTTCTCTCTGTCTCTCTGTCTCTCTGTCTCTCTCTCTGTCTCTCTCTCTCTCTCTCTCTTTTTAATTTTTGTTCTGGGACCATCTTGCTCTGCCCTCAAATTGAGAGGCAAATAACAGAGGGTACCAAGTCCAAATAACTGTATGATCATTAAATAGTAATAAAAATGATCAGACTTAATCACCAAATCCAAAGCCAACAACAACAAGCTAGATACAGAGGGGATCACTTATATATAGCAGCCCGGGAGGGGGGTAAGGGAAGGGGGTATCTGATGAATATTGGGAATGAGGGGGGAGGAAGGTCAACTTTGGTGGTGGGAATTCCCCCGTTTCAATGTTAATATGTACCTAAAATATTACTATGAAAGATATGTAATCCACCTTGATCAAAAATAAAATATTAAAAAAAGAAGAAAAAAAAAAAAGAAATCGCTCCTGGCAGGCTTGGGGGACCATATGGGATGCCAGGATTTGAACCATGCCTTACCTCCATGCTATCTCTCCGGTCCCAAGACTATAGCCATGAGTAAAATCTAGAGCATAGACCTATGGCACTAAGCACGAGTTCTGCTGGTCAGGAGCATCTGCTCTCCTTTGTCATTCAGTAAAATGCTGGGGAACATGACAATACAAGAGAAATGTGAGTGTGCTGATTTACTGACCTGATAGACAAACCACTGGCAGAAAGCCGGGGAGATCCATTCTCGGGCGTGAATACCACAATCCATAAAGACAGCCTTCTTCCCTTCATGCTTATTCCCAACCTATTTAAAAGAAGCGATATTAGATTGTGTAAACTCTCACTCTGATTCCTTGTGTTCCAACAATTATTTCCCTAAAACGTTATTTTCTCCACCACCCCCCCCAATGCCTGTGGAATGAGTGTGTGTTCAGAGATACTTAGGGAAGAAGATAGCATCCTTAAGTTTCTGTATATAATTCATCATCCACGAATACTGTGCTTTTATGATAATTTCCCTGCACCAGAGTTGCATTTAATTTTTGTCTTAAAGTTACATTGGACATTTTTTTAAAATTGATTGCTGCCATCTTTTAGTCTGAGTAACAGATTGTAATTTTTTTCCCCTTACAATTTCCTCTTTATATTCTGGCTTCATAAACCGGATATGGATAGTCTGGAGTAGAGAAAAGATACTATGGCTGTATTTGCAATGTGGAGAAGGAACAATGTTCTGATATTTGTAGGGTTATCCTTTAAAAAGATTTATGTTTGTTTGGACTAGTTGGAGTGAATGACTGAATAGTGATTCAAGGCAAGAAACCTTCTCCAAGTTATTAAGAGGATATGTCACAGTGATCTTTGTACAAAAATTCAGCAGCAGCTGAATGACAATTATTTACTTTATTGTAGAAGGGAATTCCCATCAATATATGAATAAAATGCTGGACTCTTGTAGCATTATGTGATGCTATGATTCTTTGATTTCTCTTTTCCTTGTGACATTTATTGGTATAATTAAATATTGATGAATGGAAATATTTACAATATTAGGAATATGATGAATTCTTGTATTACAGATATGGGGTATGGTATCTGTCTGGGTTTACCTGCTATGCCTGGTAAATGGTTTTTACTGGGCTTGGCTTGTACTAAAACCATCTGCCATTTCTTGAATAGTCATATAAAGTTTAAATACTCAAAAAACAAGACTTTCTATTGTCCCACAATTAGTTTCTGTCACAGTATGACTTTCAAAAATCACAGAATCAATAGTCTTTAAATTATTTGTACCTTTAGAACATAGAGTGGATTGTCTTCAACCGTGGTTCCAATTTTTATGCGAGAGATCATTTTGGGATGTTTATCCAACATCTTTTCCATCCAAGCGACAATCTTAAGAGCAAAACCAATTTTGAAAAATAAGAATAAGAGAAAACTAAATGACACCAAATACTAAGGCTAGATTTTTGTTGTTGTTGAATAAGAGAAAACTAATTGACAAAAATATTGAGGGCAGTGTTTTTGAAGCCCAGCAGTTTTATACTATACCTTGTCCCAGTTATGATATTTTCCATAGCTGTGTCTGACTGTCTCCCCTTCTTTAACATCAAACTGCTTCTCAATCTCTTCCTGTAGGTCATCAATTAGGATTCTGTTTATTAGGGAGTAAGAAAATACATATTTACTAGAGAAAGAAAAATATATTAATCTTTCATTTACAGAAATGTTCTTGTCTTTCTTTTCTACTTAAATCAATCAACTTTTCTTCTTTTATTCTCCTTTAAATTGGATTTTGAGTTCCTTAGTGATCAAGATGTGTTGTCGAACATGGTAACTTCTATCAATAGAGAACTTAAAAAGGAGTTATCAAAAATAGAAAGGACTGTGTCATTAAAATATGGACTAGAATCTGGAGAGTGTAAAATAAAAGTATCATACCTTTTAATGTTTTTAATGTTCAGAAAATATTGAAATAATATTTTAATGTACTAGATTAAGTATAACATTTCTAAAATCAATTGCCCCTGCTTCTTGCTTATTGAAATATATGAAGTCACAATTATGCCTTGAATCACACATTGTTTGGTTATTTCTAATCTATAGCCAACCCTCATCTTCTACCAACCATACATGCTCACACATCTGACACAGGCAGAAATGTAGAATGTTCTGCACAAATCAATGTTTGTGCATCCCTTATTTAATATTTTGAGAGAGAGAGTAGAAACTAATAATAGTATGATAACAAGCATGAACTTATTACTGGCATTGTGCTAGGCATTGTTCCGATGTATAATAAACAATTTCACCTGCCCATGAGATTATCTTTATTTTAGAGATGAGAAAACCAAGGAACAACATTTAAATAACTGGCTTGTTAAGTTTACATAGCTATAAGGATTCTTTGAGAGGCTAACACTGAGTTAGAAGGCTTGTGCTTTTCTCTCTTCCCTCTTCATCTTTTCCTGAATGATCTTATTTTTTCATGTCAATAAATTTCATAATGCTAATATTGACCATATTTGCATTTCTAGCTTCTTGAAACTCTCTTGGCTCAGATATTTAACATTCCACTTGACATGTTCATTTCAACATCCATTTGTTTAATATGCACTGGGCGCTGCTTTACCTGCATGATTTTATTTCCTCTTGTTAATCTTATCACTGTTTTCCCCATGGAGACTTTGAAAGTTAAGGTGTTCACAATTTGTGTGTGGTGGAGTTGAAAATTTTAATGCACTTTTACTCACTTCAAGATTTATGTCTCACAAAAAAGACAGTAAATAATAATAATAATAATAATAATAATAATAAACAACCCTTGGCCTTGGTTTATAAAATGATAAACAGTAGTAGAAGGTGACAGGGTGGTGGGGGGAGGCCAGGGAACATAGAGACAGAATTAGAGAGTCCCAGGACCTTAACGATGGAGGAGTGCAGAAAGTTTATCAGCACTGTAAACTTTCACACTATTTGCAATCATATTACCTAGAGAATGATAGTCATAAAATAATTGTTTCAAATGATTTTTATTATAAATAAAATGTTTTATTTTTGAATATATTCTTTATTGGGGTTTCTCCAGAGTGCTCCTTGGGTCTATTTTTCTACTCTTGTGTAAGAACAAACTACATATCACTCTAGCAAATCTCATTTGTTTATTTATTTGTTCATTTGTTCATGTGTTTTGTGGGTCATACCCAGAGGTGGTCAGGGCTTAGTCCTATGATCAGGGAACACACATGCTGGTGTTCCAGAAACCATATTCTATGCTGAGGAATCAAACCTGGGTTGGCCACATGGGGCCTTAACTGCTATATCTCTGGCCCCCAGAGAAAATTTTAATATAGAAGAACACGCCTCCTTATTTTTGTTTCCAATAATTTTGAGTAATTACACCTGTTCAAAATAAGGTTTTCTCAGAATCATTAAAAAAGGATGATAATTATTAGAAAGAATGTAGTTGATTAGAGTTATTTTAAATTGTATTAATTTGAGAATAATTAAATATGGCATAATTGTATATCATTTTCCATATTTTTTGTATATTTAATTTTATGTTTTATATGACATATAACATATGTCATATGTTATATATGACATATAACATATTTTTATACTCAACTGACTATAATTTTTATATTAAAAATTCTTACTTAGGAATGAAGCAATAGTAGAGCAGATAAGGTGCTAGCCTTTCATGTGGTCAACTTGGGTTTAATCTCCAACACCCACATGGTCCAACCAAGTCAATCCCTGGCATCATATATGGTTCCCTAAGTCCCACCAGCAATGGTTCCTGAGCACATCTGGCTGTGTTCCCAAAACAAAACAAAATTCCTTATTTATTTTTATTTATTTTATTAATTTAAAATAAAATTCTAAAATATTTAGGGTTATATTTATATTTTTATAAATGATTCCTTCAGGGTTTCTATATAGTTCTGACAAAAGTTACATTCTGTTGTATATGAAAATATTTCCATAAGATTATTCTTTGAATGGTTGTATATGAAAATAAGATTATGTATATGAAAAATCCATAAGATTATTCTTTGCGGGGCTGGAGAGATAACACAGGGCTGGAGAGATAACACAGCGGCGTTTGCCTTACAAGCAACCCAGGACCTATGGTGGTTGGTTCGAATCCCGGAGTCCCATATGGTCCCCCGTGCCTGCCAGGAGCTATTTCTGGGCAGATAGCTAGGAGTAACCCCTGAGCACTGCCGGGTGTGACTCAAAAAAAAAAAAAAAAAATATATATATATATATATATATTTTTTTTTTTGCCTGTTGCCCCATCTTGACCTTCCAGGTGGTGGCGCTGTGGAGAGTTGAATAAATAGCTTTAGTGGGAGGTGTGCAGGGGCCTTTTGCCAGAGCTGGTAGCAGGTTGACAAAGGACTCTCTTTGTCCAACCTTTGACACCCTAACCTTCTTGTCTGTATGGATTATTTGCTGCGGATAAATATTACCAAGATCTCCCCCCAAAAGGGGACAAGGGGATGGGAATCAATTTCTCATTCTGGGAACTATTTGGGGATTCACAAACATCCAACAAAGGATTTAATTGCACACCATTGCGACAACATTCCACTTTTCTTCTTGTTCTTTTTTTTCCTTTTGCAGTGATTAAACTCTTAACTTAGGAGCCGAATAATGGTGAAGAAAAGTATCAAATGTTTTCTTCTGATTTAAAATAAACTTTAAAATGCTGATTGCCATTTTGAGATTAATAAAATAGATCTGTTGGTATACTCAATGTTTTCCTTTAATATGTGGCTGCATAAAAATGATTGAAATTTATTATATGTTATCTACATATGTTAGCTACTATGTTATATCTCTAAGAATTTTATAAAGCTAACCTCACAAAAACTCTCATTTCTCTTAATTTTACAAATCATTTATAAAGGTATGTTTAGAGCAGTCCCCACACCCATCCTCGCCATTTTGAGGGGCCCAGCCCCATAGCTTCTGAACTTCTGCTGTGTTCCCTACTTTACCAGGTAATTCCATCTCCCAGCAGAAACTCTGAGGCTTTTTCACTTAATTTAGAAAGAATGCATTGGATATAGTAACACTGTCTTGTAGAAACAAGTTTGCTTTAAGTTGGTTATAGTAATAAAGAAAGAAAGTGAAACTAGCCAGAAGGATTTAGCAAACACAGGGTCACTGATCCTTTGATATAAATCCAAATGAAGGGTATTTTCAGTAGCCCCATTGAGAATATTTTATTTTTATAGCAAAGAATGGCAATGCCAGCCAATAATGATAAGGCCTTAACCAAAGAAATATACATTCAATATAGTGTTTTGCAAAGCAGACAACCATGGTTTACTATGGAAATATTTAATGAAGTATTTTTTTAAAAGGGAAATATTTTTTTTGTCCAGAGTGATGTTTTTATTTTATTTATTTATTTTTTATTTAAACAACTTTATTGCATACATGATTGTGTTTGGTTTTCAGTCATGTAAAGGACACCACCCATCACCAGTGCAACATTCCCATCACCAATGTCCCAAATCTCCCTCCTCCCCACCCAACCCCCACCTGTACTCTAGACAGGCTTTCTTAAAAGGGAAATACTTTTTAAATATATTTTTGAGGTTGTACTTATCTGAACAATTTTCTTCTCTGATAATATCATTTTCCATGGAATTCATGTGACAAAGGCATTATTTGGCTTTGGTTGCTGAAATGAATTGTCCCTTGCCTTAGCAGTGATCTATGTGGAAAGATGAGCCTGTTTCTAAAACATTCACTGTAGTCAGTTAGCTTAAATGAAATTTTTTGTATGTCTATGGTTTCAGGGTTGAACCCAGGTCACCATACATACAAAGGATATATTCTGCTGTTGAATTACATATGCCTTCAGTTCAATTCTAGTCAAACCTTCTATCACCTCAGCTATCTTATTGAGCAGGGAATAGTGAATTAATAGAAAAAGGTTCTGTGATATTACTGGGTTCCAACTTTAGTGTGATTCATTATTTAATGTGATCTTGATTAGGGTACTATTTCATTGAGTCTCAACCTCTTTACTTATATATAAAGGGACCAAAATAGCAGCCAGGATTGTGGTAAGGATGAACTGAGTGAATTTTGAGAGGGCGTGCCACATCATAGACACCCAGAAACTTCAGTAGACCTGTGACTCTAAATCAACAGTGACACATGAGGCTCTGATAGTGAGACTTCGATAGTGTGTGTCTGTTTGACTTGTTTTCTTCCATTTCTTATGATAATGAACTAAAATACTGTAGGACCCATTCCAGTTGTTGGTTTCTTCTTGCTGATTGACTGATCTGAGTTCCCAGGCAGAACATAAAGGAGGTATGCTACTAATTAGAGTTTATTTAGCACATGAGACCAAGTACTGCTCATGAATATTGATTCCCATTAACAGCCTCGGCAAGCACATTATTATTCACATTATATCTAACTCACAGTACGCTTGGATTTTGACTTATGATGAATCTGGGATTTCTGAGAGAGGGAAAACAACAGTTTTGGAATTGGGGGCACTTTGCTGTGAAAGTCACATGGAACCTGGGTGGTCACTCCAGATAGATTGACTAGCTGTGAGCTCTGAAAAGGGAACATGGCTTTTGCATCACCTGCATTCCTAGTAGCAGAATCAGGCAAAAGAGAAATTTTGTAGTCCCAGGGGTTGATTCTTAACATAAGGCAGTATTAATTAGTCACAGGAAGCTTGTATCTAAGAATATTTTTAGACTTACACGTATCAATTTAGCTCTTGTGATAACAGCCGCAAAAGAAAATTGTGTGAGCTTGAAATACGACCTTTACACAAATGCAGCTGCAGGAGGACATCAGATCAGTGCCAGATTGTTGCTGATAGGGACTAGAAATTAAGCCTAAGGAAATGAAGAACTAGGGCCAGATGTTATTTTCACTGAGCCCTTCCACTAACCAACAGCCATAGTGAAGTAGATGAAACCAAATTATTTTCTCCCAAATATTATTTAGCCCTCCAAGAAGATATGCTTATTTTGTTAAAAAAATTCCCGAAGATAGATGAAAGGATAAATACCCCTGAGTATTTCACACTATATATAACTAATGTTCATTGAGTCTCATGTTTAAGGCACTCAGTTCAGAATGAATTTCTATTTGATAGTATAATAATCACAAGGGATCTTTTGATTGAGACTTGACACCGCATCTGTCTTTATAGAGGTTAGGTAGACTCCAAAGCTAGACAACAGGTAACAAAAGTTGAGATAGGAAGCACAGGATACCTGCGTCAAACATCTAGCTGGGATCCACAGACTCTAGTTGGGATTCTCAACATCTCTCTGGGATCACTCCTGTTGAGGGGAGTGGGATCTCTGAGTATGATGACATAGATCTATCTATCAACTTATTATAATGCCAGGGCCCTCCTGAATATCTGTCATCTGCCTGAGGTCAGGCAGCAGGAAAGAGGTTCAGACAAGAAGTAAGATGAAGCCTATCTTGACAATGTCAAGGTTCCCTTCATTTATTTCTTCTTTCAGAGCCAAAAAGCAGACTGGAAAATATTGAGCCCGTGCATGCCCCTGCCATGGGCAGAGTCATTGTTATGTGCCTGCGAAATTGGTCTTGACTTCTTCCCAGGCCAGTGGAATAGAGGCTACTCAGAAAGGCCAATTTTATAATAGTTATTTAAAGATCTATTTGCACACATATTCACATTTACAATAGCCCAAACTTGGAATCAACAAAAGTATTCATTTACAAATGACTAAAGAAGCTATTCTCTCTCCTTTCCCTCTAGCTTAATGAAATAGTACTCTTTCATAAAAAGAAGTTGAAATCATGCCTTTTGGGACAAAATAGATGAAACTCAGGTGAACTAATCAGAAATTAAAGACAGTTGTCAGATCATTTAACTCATATATAGCATATGAAGAAGTTAAGCAAACACAAGGGCAAAAAACATGAACAAAGCAAACTTCTTAATTTTTGGTGAAGGATGATGCTGGAACTTTGGTGCATGGAATGTCTATTAAAGACATGAACCTAGAATCTTGAAATTTCCCAGTAGTTTTAGGCAATTTTTAGTTAAAATATAAAGCAGGGTGGGGCCAGAGAGAAATAGCATGGAGGTAGGGCGTTTTGCCTTGCATGCAGAAGGATGGTGGCTTGAATCCTGGCATCCTATATGGTTCCCCGAGCCTGTCAGGAACGATTTCTGAGAGTAGAGCCAGGAGGAGCGCTGCCTGGTGTTACCCAAAAACCAAAAATATAAAGCAGGGTGTTGGATTTACAGAGGGTGCCATTGATCTCTAATTAGGTTTCAAAGTGTCAAACTGAGCACTTCCTGACATAAATTCCACAGACATATCTCTATTGGGGTATTAAAACAAGTTTATTAATTAGGAAAGATTGGGATCAGCAGGTGACAGCTTATCCTTGTCTCCTGTAGCTCTGTGTGTATATCCACATGTGTGTGCATATGCCCATATGTGGTCACATAGGAACATTTGTGTGGGTGGAACTTTCACCGACTTGCATTAACAAAAGTAACTAAGAAGAGATTAATGGCTCCCAGCCATCTTCGTAACACCTTTATGTAAGACTGTTTTTGAGATGAAGAAAATAAAGAGATGTTATGGGCTCAGAGAAATAGTAAAGATGTTAAGGTTGTTTTTATTTATTTATTTATTTATTTATTTATTTATTTATTTATTTATTTTTTGTAAGTGGCTTCCCTAGTTTGATTCCTGATGCCACATTTAGTCCTCTAGTTCCAGAATTCATTTCTGCTTCTTACTAGGACATTTCCCACATGTGCTGAAGGTTACACCTACACAATTTCTTTGGGGACATATAGATATATAAAAATGAGGAGCAGTCCAGGAAAGATAGCACAGTGGCGTTTGCCTTGCAAGCAGCTGATCCAGGACCAAAGGTGGTTGGTTGGAATCTCGGTGTCCCATATGGTCCCCCGTGCCTGCCAGGAGCTATTTCTGAGCAGACAGCCAGGAGTAACCCCTGAGCAATGCCAGGTGTGCCCCCCCCCCAAAAAAAAATGAGGAGCAGAAGGCAAAAGTCATGGAATGACCCACTAGAATGATTAATTTGATTCAAACACTTATTTGATAGGCCTGAGCAGAGACATAGACTTACATTTGTGTCTGAAAGTTATTAGGTAATTAGACATTAATATGAGTGTTGATTATAGCTGTGTCAGTTTGGTGTAGATCTATTTTGCATTTTCTACATAATTGTATGTGGATTTTTAATAAGATTTTACTTAATTGTACCATTTGGAATTTAATATTATATTGACAATTGTTTTCTGAATTGCCTTTCATTAACAACTCTTTATTTTCTAATTTGAACTTTTGATCAAAGAAAAGATAATGCTAAAAATCAACTGTCTGCAATGTAAAAAATTAGTTATATCATTAAGGTTCTTAACTTCTGAATCTGCTCCTTCAGGTTCTGTCCAAATGACTATGATTTCCTGTAGACATTTATTCACTAGTCAGTTTGCATTTGTCAGTTTATATATATATATATATATATATATATACATACATACATATATATACTATATATAGAGCTTGATTTTTTAATATTTCTTTCGAGTTGGCCTTTTGTGCATTTATAATAGTATAAATAGAAAAGGAACAAATAAAACACTACTTTAAAATTGAATCTGTCTTTGTAATTTAATTTTCAAAAAATAAAAAATATCACACACAGATGCTTTAAACTAAATAGTGGTTTATATGCACTGTCTAATGAAGGGTGTCTAAGTAAATCATTGTGTCAAACCAGCCTCTTAGAGTTTCATTCAGCTTGGTGCCTGGGTCCAACCAGATGTCTCTGTTCTTAGAATCCTCTTCTGTTACTGACTAACATCAAGTAACACATATAATTAATATGCAAATAAAATTATCTATATAATTAGTACTTGGAAACAGATTTTAAATAGTTTTTGTCTGCAAAGATCACTTTACATATTTATATTTCTAGGGAAGGTAACTATCTAATTATATGGCTTTCCCACAACTATAGCTAATTTGGGCCAATTTCTAGAAATCATGACCTAATTAAATAAAACTCATTTTTAGGGATAGTTTAACAGATTGGCTCTTGATGAAGTTAGCAAGGAAGTATCTTGACATGAGTCAAAGTAAAAAACACACTACTTGTGAGGGTCTGGATTTAGACCTCAGTGGGAATCAAAATTAATTCTAGGTAGGAGATGTCTGTAGGATGAGAAAGGGAGACAGGGTAGCATGTGATGAGCTTCTGGGATGGAAGGATGTCATGCCTAGCTTTTCTTTGTCACAGGGACTTATTTTAGCTTTCAAAGTTAGGTCAAGCAACTAGCTCTTTGTTTACACAATCAAGTATAGTAAGAAAAACATGATGATTCATTTTTCACTCTTCTATTCAAACAAATTATACAAAATGTGTGACCTAAAATTTATGTTACCTGGGGTTGGATACTTTTATAAGTATTTGTTGACAGCAGAAATCAGCTCAGGCTATGTTGGGGGAAGGAAATAGAAGACTATAATGCTGGAGGAAGAGATTTAAAAAGTCTGATTGGTGAAGAATACAAGGACTCATTAGGTGGTTGATAGGATATAGGGCAATTTCTTTTGGAGGAACCAGCCAAGAGGTCATCTGAACCTTGATGAACTTAGTTCATAAGATCCTATTCATTTTGAAATCTTGGAGGTATATTTAGTTAGTATCCACTTCTTTTTTTTTCTTTTTTTGGTTTTTGGGTCACACCAGGCAGTGCTCAGGGGTTATTCCTGGCTCCAGGCTCAGAAATTGCTCCTGGCAGGCACCGGGGACCATATGGAACGCCGGGATTTGAACCGATGACCTCCTGCATGAAAGGCAAACGCTTTACCTCCATGCTATCTCTCCGGCCCCAGTATCCACTTCTAATTTTATCATGTAATTTGTAAAACTTACATGCAGATATATTAATAAAAAAGATTAAATTCTGGTTTAACTAATTTTTGTTTGTATTCTGGGCCATATTCAGTGATGCTCAGTCATATATCTCAGTAGTGTTTACGGGACCATGTGATGTCAGGAAAAGAACTAGGAATGACTATATGCAAATCAAGGCCTTAATCTCTGTACCATCTCACCAACCCATATTTTAAAATATGTTCTTCCAGTTTATTAATTTCTGTTTTTTGTTTTGTTTTTTGTTTTTGGTTTTTTTGGGCCACACCCGGCGATGCTCAGGGGTTACTCCTGGCTTTCTGCTCAGAAATAGCTTCTGGCAGGCACGGGGGACCATATAGGACACCGGGATTCCAACCAACCACCTTTGGTCCTGGATCGGCTGCTTGCAAGGCAAACGCCGCTGTGCTATCTCTCCGGGCCCCAGTTTATTAATTTCTACATTTATATTACAAATGTCTTGAATACAAGTGAAAATAAAATGGTGATCAATAACCATTGTAATAGCCTGCTATTCTTTCAACCATTAAAGTCACAATGGTTGAAACCATTAAACAGAATATCCTTTGTTCACTTGTTTTTCCTTAATTTCAATAGTTTACATTTATTTGGGGTATAGTAGCAATATTAATAATGTAATTTATTCATGATAAGGAGTTTGTCCTGCTCAATAGTGTGGCTCTAGTGATCATATTATCATTTAAGTCACTCAGGAAACTTTTTGTGCTAAGAGAATTAAATTATGTCCCTGGGGCCTGACATAACAAGTCCAAAGGAAAGCTTAGCAGTGCTTTCAGAGTGAGAATCTTGGGGGCTGGAGCGATAGCATGATACTACAGCAGTGGGGCATTTGCCTTGCTTGAGGCCTGCATGGGACTGACCTGGGTTCAATACCAGGCAACCCATATGGTCCCCTGAGCCTGATAAAATCGACTTCTGAGAGCAGTGCCAGGAGTATTCCCTGAGTACCACTGGGTGTGGCCTCAAAACAAAACAAAACAAAGCAAGAGAGTGAGAGTTTTAATAAAAGGAACTTGGATTGGTGAAATTAAACAGGATCCCTCAATTTCAGATTAGGTCACTAAACATTTAAAAGATAAAATCATATCTTTTATTTAGTATTATGCTGTGATTTGTGACCTTTGTTGTTGGACTTATGTCTTGTTCATGGAACAGATTCAGATTTTTTGTTCGAACAAAATATAATTTTTTTAATTTCTCTTTAGGACCACATTCTTGCATCTTACATATGTGGAAAATTCACTCCTTTGAGCTTAACTCTCATTTTAATGCTTTGTTTTTGCTTTCTGTAAGAAATAATTTTTCTTAGAAATAATGATACATTTAATATCGTATGTTATTACATCTCTGAGTTCTGTTGAGGTAACCTCTGTTTTGGGGTGTCTTCTTTTAGGAATTGGGATATTATTAAATACAAGAATGTGGTATTGGTGGTCACCTGTAGGTTTTGATGTTGGCTGATGCAGATGATTTGTAGAGCAGAGGAAACATAAAGAAGTGGAATAACCATGTTTGTTCTTATTTATTTATTTATTTAGGTTTTTGGGTCACACCTGGCGGTGCTCAGCGGTTACTCCTGGCTGTCTGCTCAGAAATAGCTCCTGGCAGGCACGGGGGACCAAATGAAACACTGGGATTCGAACCAACCACCTTTGGTCCTGGATCGGCTGCTTGCAAGGCAAAGCCGCTGTGCTATCTCTCCGGGCCCCATGTTTGATCTTATTACCCTTGAAAAAGTCTCAAGATTTTGTTTGAAAACAGATTTAAAAAATCTATAGTTAAATTTTATCTATAATTGTAGATTTTATAATAAAGATTAAATTTTGTTCCAGGGATTCTAATGATAAATAAAAAAATAGTACCTCTTTTTCAATTTCAGGTTTCTTCAAAGTTTTCTCTACCCAATTCACTTGAATATCTGGTGTAGACTTACTTGTAGAGCATTTCATTTTGATCCAAAGCTTTCAGGATGGACTGAGATTCCTTTTCACCAACTCGAAAATCAACCGTCATGTTAGCAGTTACATAGTAGGCAGCATCTGGATACCAAAAGTCAAGCTGTGGGGATGAATTAAGTGTTAATGAGAGATGTTTATTCACTCACTCAGCACATATATTGTTATTAAAAATGTCTATGAGGTAGACATCATGAAAGAAATTTGAAGTTCAACATGACTAAAGTATGGGCTATTCTTTTTGCAAAGGCATCAGATGGTTGCAAAATCTGAAAGAGCTGTAAAATATTAGGAAATGGGAAAGAAACCAATTTCACAGATATTTTCTTCAAAGACTCTAGGATTTTTTTGTTTGTTTGTTCTTGTTTTGGGCCACACCCAGCAGTGCTCAGGGGTTACTCCTGGCTTTGCACTCAGAAATCATTCCTGGCAGGCTTGGGGGAACATAGGAAATGCCAAGAATGTAACCTGGTTTGGCGCATACAAGGCCAATGCCGTACCTGCTGCACTATCACTCTGGCCCCTATATCTAAGTTTTGAGATTTTTGTATACCAACTCTATTTTTTTAAAATAAAAGTCTTACGTTAGTACTTATTTTTTTCCAACTAAAACAATTCTGGAGAGGATATTTTCCTTTATGACAAAAGTGGCAGCAGCATTTAGCACTAGCTTTTCAGCAGCAATTTGAGAGGCAGTGAATGTCCTAAAGTTTGAGAGTGATCCTAGGAAACTCTGTCTGGAACTCCAGTCTGAGTAATTTGTGCCTTTTTGGTCTATGAAAAATTTCATGAGAACACTCTACTTTCAAAGGTGGGGAGGAAAATATCTGTATGCAAATCAAAAGGGGATGGGTATATTTTTGTTAATCTTTGTGCTTTTACCATTTGAGGATAAAAGAGCTTAATGGTATGGAGAGATGGTACATAACTTTAGGTGCTTGTCTTGCATGCAGCTAAAGCTGGTTTGACCTTCAGCATGGCAGAATCTTCTCCCTTCAATCTCCCCAACCCTAGAGGCCCCAAAGGCCCTGAAGTGGCCTGAGTAGCAACGTGTCCTTGGGTTCTTGCACTGAATTGCCAGCTCAAAGGCTGAGACCAGGAGGAAATTCCAGGCCTCCTGAATACCACTGAGGTATCCTGTGAAGATTGTGAAATGACTTGAAATTTGGAACATGCAGGCATTTAACAACTGTCTGTTCCCTTCTTTTTATTTTTCTACCCAAGAATTTCAGAAATTTGGCATGTAATCTCAGAAGAATAGCATTCAGATAAAATAACTAGAAAAAAAGTCCAAATTTCTGTAGATTTTCATAATTTACTTTGAATTGGGAAATCAAATGAAATATGACTTACTATCTTAAAAATTGTGAAGGAAAGGTTCAAATTATATTAATCACTTCACACTGTAGGCATATCTTAGTCTGCCTGATTGTTTCATAACTGAATCCCAATCTAGATAAGTCAGTTATATTGGAATTTGTGGCTTCTATGATCCAGTCAATATTTATTGGTTCATTATGGTCAAAGATTTATAGTATAGTTAGCTTATGAAGAATGTAATATGATTTTAATAAGAAGAGTTAGGCAGAGTTAGATACAACAGTAGAAATTTATCTGCTCTAACAGGGTAATGTGGTTTAAGAATTTAGATTACTCAGGGAGCTTTTGAGAACTTATATTAAGCAAGTGACACAAACTGGATACCACTACAGCAAGTTATATAAGACTAACGAGGTCAAATTTTAGTGCAGGAGATAAAGTCATTTATTTACAACATGCTAATCAATGCCAGGCACAATCACAAGAAGCAATTTGAACTGGGTCATGACAGTCCGTGGACAAAGCTCTCTTGTAGGAGATACTGCCTCAGCTGTGACTTGGAGATGAAGTATGAGTTAAAAAGTAGAAGAAACACAATTCTCATGAGAAAATATGTATTGTGCTGAATTTTGGTATTCATGAAGTTTGAAAAATGAGTAAGAGGAGGGCAAATAGGAAACTATAGAGCAGGGGTCTCAAGCTCATGGCCCGCGGGCCGTTTGCGGCCCTCCGTACAACATTTTGTGGCCCGCGGCTGGCCTTCAAATATTGCAGTATTATTCGCTTACTGAATAATTGCAATAAAAATCACATTAGTAAGAAAAAAATCACATTAAACATTCGCATACCCCGAGCAGTTCCGTTTGGGGTATGCAAATGTTTAATGTGATTTTTTGCGATTTGTTTTTTTTACTAATGCGAATATTCAGTAAGCGAAATCCCTTATGCCATCCTGCCTCACCTCAACTTTGCCTCCTGTGGCCCCCAGGTAAATTGAGTTTGAGACCCCTGCTATAGAGACTGTCTGTCTGACAGATGTTAATAGTGTTGACACCAGTCCCAGCAGAAAATGGTAATGTTTAGGAAAGCCAAACCTGTTTCTGAGATTGATCCAAAGATGAGTTTAAGAAGTTTTTACAACAGTTCTGGGAGGTGATATGATTATTATTTCTATTTTGTAAAGGAGAGAAACTTAGAACAGGAAGGTCAAAACACTTGCCCCAAGGCACAGAGCTGAGATGTGAACCTCTTACATGCAAACTTAAGAGTCTTGTGTGAGACTCTTACATAGTAAGATTTGCTTACTCTGGATATAGTTTCTAAAAAACACACAAGCCTTTAACACCCTTAGACTCACAGAGCTGAGGTCATGAAGAGGTATGTGGGAGAGTGGGCTGAAGGAATGAAGAGGATCTACGGTAGTGGAACATTGATACTGTGCTAGTATGCATGGTGTATGATCATTTTACCTTGGAACATTACACACATTTACAGTTTTCTAAATCTGTGTGACCCTTATGAAAAATAAAACAAAATGGAAATTTCATAAGATCTAATGGTATCACTTGTAGGCATATATTTAAAGAATATGAAAGCACTAATTTGAAAAAAGATTTGCACCTCTCAGTTCAGAGCAGCATTACTTACAATAGCTCAACGATAGTTTCAATCCAAATATCACCATCAAATGACTGAAAAGGCTGTGGTACATATTCTTAGTAGATTACTACTATGCCATTAAAGAGATGAACTCTTGCCTTTGAGGACAACATAGATAGAAACTCAAATGATGATGCTAAATAAAATAAGGCAGTAAAAGATGTTTTTTTTTTTTTAAATTTCAGGAATATAATGCAAATGAATTGACCCCAACCATGAAACCTAAATTCTAAACTTGGTGCAAACTAAGGTAGCTACTAGAGGAAAAAGGAAAAGTGGTGGAAGAATGAGTAGATAGTCTAGAATGGTGTTGAAATAACAATCACACTTTCTTTCTGTTGTCACTCAGGAATGACTCCATCCAAACAGGAGTTTTTCTGCAAGGGGTTTATAGGACAAAGAGGTAGGATGTGGGGCCAGAATCTTAAAGCAATGCCATTCAAAAAGTCCAGATAGCTCCCAATGCAACCACCAATGTCACTCCAACAAATAACTTTCCACCACTAACTCTCCACCCTTCCCTTAACCCCAGTATTCCAGCAAGGGTTCTTATATGCCCAGGGCAACTGTTTCTCAGTTTGACACAGGAATTTCTAATTGAGAGGATCCTTTGCTCTGAAAGTGACAAACCCTCTGCTTTTGATGAATTTCCAAGAGTTGGCATGGTATTTGGATTTGGTAATGAGCCTCAGATACAAATATAGGTGCAAAGTTATACTCCTAAAATGATCTGGTATTGAAAATCAACCATAAATTCATTAAACATCCATTAGAAAACAAAAACATAAATCAACCTGATACAACCTTTTAAATAGAAAGATGCAGCCATTAAGATTAGACAGATTAGGTTGCAATGCAAATGTAGTTTGTGGAAGGCAGCGCTAGAACCCTGAAACTTAATTAAGTAATTAATTAAGAGAGTGTTGAAGTCATCCCAGTAAGTAGGAGGCAAAACATGAACTTGTCAGTGGCAAAGGAACAAAGAACTAAGAATGAGTTTGAAAAACTCAGTGCTTTGAATGGATCTGATGTAGAGACAAGGGTGTGTGTGTGTGTGTGTGTGTGTGTGTGTGTGTGTGTGTGTGTGTGTGTGACTAGAATGAACCCTAATTTGGTTTTGGGTTTTAAATCGGATATCATTTTGTTTACATAAATTATAACGTCAGGCAGTTTAAAACGATATACTAGAGGTGGCAGGCATGGTGTACTAAGCTAGAGATGCTGCCAAGATCTCACTGAGTTTCCATATGAAACCAGCCCCTTGTCTTACAATTTTATTTAGACAAATCCATGGCATTGAAAGCTTTTGTTTTGTTTTTGTTTGGGGTCCATCCCCCGTGGTACTTACTCTTGGCTTTGTGTTCAGGGATTAACCCTCATAGACTTGGGGAATCATATAAAGTGCCAAGAATTGATCCCAAGTCAGTGTGTGGGCAAGGCAAGTGCCCTACTCACTGTACTTTTGCTCTAGCCCTGATCTGCTGAGCTTTAAGGAGGGAAACTTAGGTGATCTGTAAGCAAAATACCCAGGTACTCCTGCCACTTTTTCTGAGCTCTATCTTCTGTATCATCATGCACAAGAAACATAAAACCAGAGAGAACCAGCTTCTAGAGAACAGAAAGGAAAGATCTTTAAAAAATGTTTTAAAAAAATGTCCTCTAAAGTCTTTACCTGGTAAGTTTGGGCCAAATCCTTTAGGAGATTTACTTGTTTTTCATCCTGGGGATTCACCCGTAGGACCTTTTCCCTGTTAGAAAACAAAAGAGGATCATTAAGAAGGTCTCCAGGTCCTCTTTCCTTGCAGAGAAAGGAGTCCAAGCAGGGTAATTTAC
Source organism: Suncus etruscus (assembly GCF_024139225.1). Lineage (NCBI taxonomy): Eukaryota > Metazoa > Chordata > Mammalia > Eulipotyphla > Soricidae > Suncus > Suncus etruscus. Next base: position 18,849,305 of record NC_064860.1, read on the forward strand.
CTGTCATAGCGGACAGGAGCAATGCCATAGGTGGTAGTGAGTAAAACTGCAGGCAGAATGAACCACATGGCTCCTCTAGGCTGCTGTCACATCCACTGCCCTTTTATGCTTTAGCTTTTATCTGGAGGAGCAGCTGATTTCCTCTTGGGTTTCTGCTGGACCAAATATTCCTTCCTTATATTTTCTAATGGGGGGGGGAGGAGTTAAATGGTAGCTCTGGCATCAGGTGCCCATTTTGTGGCTGCCATGTAATTGCAATACTTTGGACAGTTGGGAACCCCCATTGTACAAAGGCAGGATAGACAGACAAGTGCCTTTGTTAGCAAATTTATAGACCATGGGAAACAATTTCTGCATGGGCCTTCAGTCTTAAATATGACTCGGTTACTTATGGGAGAGAGCAATACCTTTATCTTGAATTAAAGATAACTAGCAAGTGAATTTTACTTGTTTTGGGTCCCTGCTATGGTGCTTAAGGAGACCTCAGGAGAAACTCTTGGGGAATATTTGGCCAACTGGGTTGGCAATTCAATGAAATGCTGGGGATTGAACCTGTTTTGAACATGTGCAAGGCATATGCCATAATCCCTGTAACTCCCTTCCTAGCCAATTAATTTTTGGTTACACCCAAAAGTGCTCAGGGCTTATACCTGGCTTATCCCTGGCTCAATATTCAGGGACCACTCCTGGGGCGACTTAGGGCACCATATCTGTTACCAAAGATCAAGCATGGACAAGTCAAGTGCCTTATCCCTCTATACTAGGTTTCTGGACTATGAAAGTTTTACATAATTTTAACTTTCTTATCATTTTATAAGTATTATTGTTTTTAAAATGGTGGCAGTAGTATTGGTTTATATCACTGTATTTTACAGGAGTGCCCTTTTATTCCTCTGCAAAGTGACTTGTCTCATCAACCCTCTACCAAAGAGCTGAAATTTCTCCACTTCTGTGTCTCCCTCTTACTTTCTATCCTTTTGATTTATCTACTCCCTCAGCTACTTGTGATCTGAATCCAAAGAGTAGTTTTGATTTCATTTTGTCTAGTCAATTTATTTTTCTTTCTTTTTATGAATGAGAGAACTAAGTGTTTATCTTGCTTCTTTCTGATGTATTTTGCTTAGCACAAAACTGTCCAATAAAGATACCTTTAAAAAAACTTTCTAGGGAAAAATAGAGATGGACATGTGTAAAACACATGAGAATCACGCTTGCATATGTTTAGTATCACAATGGTGTCACTGGAGAGATACCACTGTCTCTGGGGAAGGCTCCTTCCTCTCCATTAGATTGGTGAGGAAGACATTTGATTGGAGACTCCTAAAGCTTCTAAGGAGCTTTTGGCAGAGTTGAGAGAAAAAGCAAGAGCTTGATTTTACATCAAATGGATATATATATATGTATATATATATATGTATATATATATAAAGCTTCACCTCTTCTCATTTAGACTTTGGTTTCCTTGCGTGGGAAATGGCCAAGCCAAAAAAAGTCTGGTTTCCTGGGCTAAATAAAATGGCATATATAAGGGACTACAGGTGGATGGTAGCCACTGAAAAAAAGACTCACCACTACATCATGAGAACATTGGCAGATTCTGCAGATTAGCTTCCTATTGGCCACTCTTAGTTTATAGAACTGAGCACCAGAATGGACCATGAGTTAAGTACTAACTGGACTTTTAGGTATGTAATATTTCTATGTATTTGTTTCCATGGGGACTAAATCATAAAGATGTTTTTATGTTTTTGCTTTTGGAGTCTTGCTTTGATTGTAAAAGTAATAAATTACCATGGAAAATAATTCAACAAAATACTGAAAAATGGGAAAGGAAAATCTATATTATCCTTCAATTTAGTGCCCTGATAACATTTTCTTGAACCTCTTTATGTGTGATTAATTTATTTCAAAACAGTGTGCGTAGGTTTCTAGCTTTTGTGGAGAATCCGAATAAATAAATATTTGCTGGATTCTGATATCACTCAGAATGAGATGCAAAAATTGAAAAGAATCTTTGACTTTATAATATCAGTTGCTTATTGACAAATACCTATTTCTGGATCAGAATATAGACAAGTGATGCTTTTAAGACTTTCCTCCCCTCTCTAATTATTTAGCTTCTGAAGAACAGCACAATAGATGTATTTCAAGAATATTCTGGAGCTTTTTCTCAGAACTGATGTCTTGGCAGGCTGACTTCACTACAACCATATATTACCGCATCAAGATTTAAAAAAGGCTTTGGCATGTATGGTGTAGGATGAATAGTTGTTGGACACCATATCATTTTAGAATTGACTATTTAAGATGTTTCATAGGTTAAATTAATCACTTTAGAAAGAGATTTAAAGTTGAATGCTTCCATGGCAATAATTTCCCATCATTCTGAATGTTTGCACTTCTGGGATTTCTTGTGGTAGTATTGTCTAATCTGAGTTAAAAACACTGCTTTATTTTTTTAAGTCACATTTTCTCCATATGTTTCAAATGTTGACAGTATAAGAGAAATACTGTAGAAAAGGAAGTGAACATTCTCTTTCAGCTTTATATAGCATTGTTCCAGTAATTTCCTGTATTTGAATTCAATCTGTTCAATGTCTTGGATAGCTTGAGATTTTTATGAAGGGTTGACTGAAAGCAGAATCCACTGCTTTTAGTTGTGGATATTGGATTTGTCCGTAGAGGTTGTAACAAAATGCTTCTGAAAAATATAAAGGAGAAACCTGTCTTTATGCATTGCGTGAAGGTGGTATTTTGGAACAGAAATGTGTGTGTGTGTGTGTGTGTGTGTGTGTGTGTGTGTGTGTGTGTGTGTGTGTGTGATTCAGGTGGTATCTAGGAGGAGATGGACTGACCAAATGAAAGATGAAAGATGACACATCAGAATCCAATTGGATACCCAAATTTCCTCACCAACCTCAACAGCTTCTCCTCTTCCTTCTCTGCCTAAAATTCTCTTTTAGTCCAATTTCTATGGATCAGCTGGCAGAACAAGTGATTAGAAAAAATGTGATGTTAGGTGTGCAGAATTTTGGTAACCCGGACTCGAAACCCAGTCTTGCAATTTGGAAGCCATACTGTTTGAGAAAGGGAAGTTCCCCTGCCAACAGTCAAATGCTGCTTTGGGGAGTTGAGAGCAAGAGCATGAAGGTGAGACTCAATGCTTGACCTGGACCCTGGGTGTCAAGAAGAGAGGAAAAGCTCTCTCCCAGTTTCGAACTAGCAAGGAAAGCGGGAACTCTCCTGTGTCTCCTGTCTACTGCATTGGGGTGGGGATTTGGGGATGGGAGGGAGGACTGAAACCAACTTCTCTCCTTATCTGTTTGCATTGAGTTCAGGCAATTGGCTCTTGTCATCACATCTGAACTATTGACTTTTAGTCTGCAAGAGATGGAGCAGAAATTTCTCAGGTACAGAGAATCTTGGCTACATGAGATTTTAAATGAGAATTATTGCCCCTTAATTTTCCCATTTTATTCTTATTCATAAAAAGATCCTTGTAGTTTAGAAAAGATCATATTTTTAAAAAAATAAAATTTATTTTAAAGCACTCAATTTATGGAATTTGAGTTTCTTTATTGCCTAGCCAGGTGATTTTTGAACTTTGAGTTATGGGGACCGTTAGTTCAAGGTCAGGTCAAATTCTAGAAGTGAGTCAAGGATACCTGGGAGATATCCAGGAATTGAATAAATTTGTAGCATTGTATTCCCACTCATATAAGTACACAGGAGAACTTTCTCCATTTCACAATATGGACACAGCTTAAATAAAACAGGGAGATGGTATTAAATTATTTTGACGATTGCTTGACAAAATGTAGCAGCAACACTGCCGCCATCTAGTGGTCGATTAATGCAATTAATCATTTTTTGAGCTTGACACTTTAAAAGTAATTTCAAAGAATTCTGGGCTTGGACTATTATAAATATTCCAATATATATTTTAGACACAGAATTTATTTTTCTTGAATTCATATATAAAACAATGAGATACTATTTTGTTGTATGATTGGAAAAATATGAGTCCCTAAAGTAACCTAAATACATATAATTTTGAAGTTTGAATTATATATTGTATTTGCATTTTAATGTATTTTAGAATGTCAGTGTGGCACAATTTTACTCCAACTTTAGCATATTTGGTTCCAATTTTGAAAAACTTCAGGAATACGTGTGATGAACAATCCAGGAACTGATTTTACTTTCCTTTATTCTAGTTTCTTCAAAATAAATTCCCTCTAGTTTTATCTCCAGGATACCTAGTTAGCCCCGCAGGTTTTAAAAACACCACTTAAGAGGCAAAATGCCTTCAGGGTTTCTTCCCATTGTTCTTTCACCAAGTTTCAAATCCAAAATCAGACACCTGAGCTCAGCCTGAGGCAAGATCCCCACCTCCTTCCAGTAGGCCTTTCAAGATCCTGAAGTCCATCTTTTATTCTTATAGGTTCTGAAGAGCATAAAGAAAAAGTTTGAGCTCATTTGGATTCATGTGTGTGTGTGTGTGTGTGTGTGTGTGTGTGCGTGTGCGTGTGTGTGAATCTCTGCCATCCCATATTGCTTCCCAATCTCTGTCAGGAGTGATTCTTGAGCACAGAGCCAGGAGTAAATCTTGAGTACCTCTAGATGTGTCCCAAAAACTCAAAAAAAAAAAAAGGCAATTTTTCTGTTCTCTGCCAATGAAAACCCACCTAGATGAAATAATCAGTGAATTAAGGGGTAGAAACATTCTCTTCCTTCATTCTCTTTCTCTCTGCAGATGTTTATCTTTGTACTTGGTATGTGCTAGGCTTCAAGGAAAAGGAACTTTGTAGAGCTAAAGTATAGGTTAAGCCAAGGTATATGTCCCTTAAATCTACTCCATGTTTGGCAATCCCAAGTTTGCACTTCTATTTCTTTTTTTTTCATAACACTCTGCTCCATTGGAATGATAATCTCTGCATTCTTCCAGTTTTGGCCAATTTTTCCTAATCCTTAGCCTCCTCAACACCATCTTTCTGCAATTCGTCTCAACTCTTTGAGAGAACACGGTGTTAAAGAAATAACAAGTTTTCCAATTGTAAAGATTTGCCTTTATTATGATCAATATGAATGAACCAGATATATTCAATAAATTCAGAAGATTACAAGAATGGGATCTGGAGAGCATCCAGATATGTTGAGACAGGCAAAGAAAGAGTGAGCTAGTCACAGATAGATAGGTTATTGTGCATGCCCTAGTATGGATGGTCCAGGACGTATTTGGCGATGTGCTTGATGGCTAGCATGGTCTCCTCGCAGGTAGGTTGGATCTGACTTTCAGGGAGAGCAAAGCCATATCTGCCTTTATCTCTGAGTTCAAAGGTGAAAGAGTACTTGATTCCTTGGTCATAAGCCCAGTCATCAGAGCCCCCAGCAGCAGGATCTAAAATGAATAAAGAGCAGGGGAAAAACATTTTTTTTCAGTCTAGAAAGAAGTTAAAATTTAAAAGACTATTTCCCTTTCTAATGACCAAAGATTATAGTGCCAAAGATGCAGGTTGGAAGGGATTGGATAATTTATAATGGAGGGCATTCTAAAAGGTTATTATGCTTGTACCTAACTTTTGTTGAAGTGATACATTTTGTACCAAAGGTAGAAGGTAATTTGTTTTATAATTTGAAGTTTTCCTTGCATTTGGGAGCTAGAGTTAACTTTATCAACTCATACGCAATTTGCGTTTACCAAATATGAGTCATTTGGAAGAAGAAAATAAAGAAAACTGTAGGATAGTTGCAGAAGGGCAATGACTCTGAGCCCTGCCTAGCCAAGCAGGAAGAGGAAACTGGAACAACTTGAATGTGGGGATAGCCATAATGTTTGCTTCCTCAGGTCTATCATAGGCCTGGCATTTATTGTTGCTGAGGTAATAGCAGTTATAATGTTGTTACATAAATTGTGCTTTTATTCATTTGTTCATTCCATGTCTATCCATGCATTCATCCACCTATTCTTTCATTTATCCATATATTCATTCTAACCAACTTTGACTTTTCCTCCTCTCCACTAAATCCAGTAAATCTCTCGCCCCACCATTCCCCTTCTCTTGTGCTGTCTCTCAATCCTCCCCTTCTTTCTTTCCAGTAAGGCTGGCACACGGGAGATGCCCATGAGGCAGGTGGAGGCATTTTTGAGACAGAAAGGGTCTTCTTTTTTCTTGTTTTATGAACAGAAAATTGATGACAAGTTTGTAAGACATCCACAACCAGGCAAAAGGTTTAAAGAGGACAGGCTTTGAGGACCCTGTGAAAGTGTATTCTGGGTGCTATTTTGAAGCCCAAACTCACAAATGGTTGTTGCTCCTGGTCCATATGTGTACTTGGTGCCATGCAGTGTAGCCAGCTCCTTCACAGTGGCCTTAGCCAGGGCATTCTGCAAAATACCAGCAGCAAATGGACAAGTCAGTCCCAACACTAACCAAAAAACTCTCACCCATACATTAATGTTAAGAGAGCAAGCATGTCCCGATTGGTTTCTCATTGTCCAAAATAACACAGATTGTCACAATAAAATGTCACACTGTGTATGAAGAGTTAGGTTACTTCTCAAATTGATTTTAAGAAGCAAATAGCTTATAAAAGGAAGACAGGAGGCAGAGAGGTGTACATGACAGTGTAAAAATGTTATTTAACGGTTGTAGACTAGCAAAAATCAATGGATGCAAAATTACCTCAAACAAAACAGTACACAACCTGCCAGTTCTGAAGCCAGAACTGTGTATTCTGAACCCTGCAAATTCCCATGTGGCCAAGTATACATTCCATGCTATCGTAGAGAATCCACAATTCTCCCAAACAATGGCTAGTCCAGCTTGGAAGAGTTTTAGACTAAAGCATTAGAGAACAATGATTGGACTTTAGAATAAGAAATAGCAGACATTAATTTATCTATGTTGTCTCTTTACATGGATCATTTTAAAAGCAAGCTTGACTTGGATGTATGGGGAATATAGATCTGAGAATCATATTGTTTATTACAAGAGAAGAAGCCATAATTCATCCTGGTTGTAAACTACTTATATTTTATCTCTGCCATCATAAATATATCTCATACATATGCCTGAAAGATGAAAAATGTGAGTAAATCATAATAATATGTTTTTTTAAGTTTAAATTTATACCCAGTGTGGTTCAAAGGTTTCTCACAGATCTGTGCTCAAATATACCCTGATGATGGGTCATCAGCATGTAAAGAAGTGCTTTAACTGCCTTTAACTGAACTATCTCTTTCACTTGAGTTTATGAGTAAACAATTTTATATAGTTAAGGTCATGTGTTCACAGTGGTGTTGACATGTATGCCCTTGGTATATACAGTTATTTCACTTAACCACCAACAAAGAGCCCAAGCAAGACACTCTCCCCATACTTCTGTGAGATCACACCAGGTTCTGATGTTTTCACTTTAAATTCCAGTACCAAGAGTCCTACCAATCAATATTATCTATATTTTATTTTGCTTCCCTATAAACCACAGGTTATTGAGATAATCTTGTACTTGTCTTTCTCATCCCATCTCAACAAAATAAGAATAGGGAGAGCCCAGTGATTCCACTTCTTGGCATAAATTCTGGAACACAAAACACTTATCCAAAAAAGATAGATCCACCCATGTTTATTGTAGTACGTAGTAAAATAGCCATTGCCCAAACATGGAAACAACATAGATATCCAAAAACAGCTGAGTGGATAAAGAAGTTGTGGAATTTATGTACTTCTTATTGTCAGAGTGTTGGGACAATAACAAAAAATTTTAGTTTTCTATTTCTCTAAACTAGTTAAGCAATAAGCACTTTATCTTACATTCTGGGATCTCTCTTTTCTGGGGAGACCTACAGGAATTCTTGTTGCTATCTTATTCTTGCCAAGACACTCAATTTTTTTTCCAGTTTTAAGCTAGAGCCAATACTGCTAAAAAACTGAGTAGCCTACAAACCCTGAGTAATTTACAGAAGAAATTGAAAACCATATTTTTTGTTTTTACTTTATGAAGCATGGTGACATATTGGGTTAGCAGCATGTTGCCTAATAATCTATGATACCTTTAACTTTCCATTCATCCAAGGATATCACTATTTTTTATATTAACTATTTTTTTCTATAAAGCAGAATCTCGGATCCTAAAAATTTCTCTTTCTCTAGCTGCATTCCTCATGCTTTTTTTATGTACTTATCCCTCTTCATTAAACCTTGACTAATTACTTTTTATCATTAGAAATAGGATAGAAACAGAGTTATCTTAAGTTTGGTTTCAACAAGACTGTACTGTGTATTTGAAAGATGTGAAGGGGTTATACTTAATCCTCTTACCATCATGCTGCCAACAAAATGGCAATTATGTGAGATGAAGAATGTATTAATTAACCTTGTGGTGGTAAACAGTTGATAACATTTGCCATGTATCAAATCATCCCATAGTATAATTAACTCAAATCTTCTTTTAGTGGGGATTTTGACTACACTCTGTGATGCTTAGGAATTCTTCCTTTTGTTGCAATGGTACTATAAGTGATGCTGGGATTGAGCCACACTTGGCTTTGTGCAAGACAAGTGTCTTACCCCTGTGCTCTCATCAGCCAGTAAATACAATCTTATATGTTGATTGTATTTTAATAACTGGGCAAGAGAAAGAGAGGCTAGGATTAACTCCAAAAGTAAAGTTTTATTTAAAAAAAAGATTTAAGATAAAAGATCCTGCTATTATCAACTCCTTGAGCCTTCAAATCTCCCAATATTAATTACTGGTATAACATAATACCAGTATTATCTGGCCCAACCAACTGAAGGAAGGCGACTTGTGATTTGCTATCTCTTTTGACTTATCTATTCATCAGTTTGACCATAACAACCGTTAGGGTCAAGACAAAACCTTTTAACTGGTCTTTTTTTCTTAAACCTTGCACTGGCATATATAGAGATAATGAATATTTTCCAGCTCTCCATAGGCACCTTTTGGAAGTATTTGCTCTTCCTTTGATGCCAAGGCAATGTCTGAGATTGGTATTAGTTTACATAACTCTTTGCTTCTCACACTGCTGCATGTTAAAAGAAATATCTAGTTTGTGCATGAGCTGAGGATCTCCCATTGCTTTCTCATTCTCACATCTTCCACAAAATTCTCTCATGTTCTGTGGAGATCAAGTCACCTGTCTGGGCATAAAGACTCTAAGCTCTTCCTTTCTCACCCAGGGGCATCCCAAGTTCCTGCTAAGTCAGATTCCTCAATGACATTTGCTCTTCCTTCTGGCCTTTCCTTAGCTCCAGAATTTTGGGTGCATATCCCTTAGGGCTGGAATGCTCTGTCTCTCTGTTCTTGTGCCATGGCAAAGCTATCCCTCATTCTCTCATTTTTCTAGGTACCCCCAAGAATACCTTGGTGAGGATTCACACCTTCCAAAGTTACTATCATCTTATGTCTTGTTCAATGGTCTTACCATCTATTTGGTCCTTGCTTAGTCTATCCTTGAGAGCACCTATTCTTTTTATTTATTTATTTTTTTGGTTTTTGGGCCACACCAAAAGGTGGAGCTCAGGGGTTACTCTGGCTCTGCATTCAGAAATTGCTCCTGGCAGGATGCCAGGGATTGAATGTGGGTCAGTCCCAGGTATGCCGCATGCAGGGCAAACACCCTACCACTGTGCTATCACTCCAACACAAGAGCTTTTATTCTTTTTGTGCTTCTTTGCACAGGTTGACTTCTGACTTACACTGGAACTTCTGGGCATTACAGGTTGAATTGGATGGGGTGATGTGTTGCATTCTGCTATGGGTGAGCCATGACCCACTTAAGTGGACATTGGGATGCCTCTGGGTAAAGTGGCCATACCAAGGAGTGAGGCTGATAGACTTCCACATTTGGACACTGAATTCTGCTGTGCCGTCTGCACAGACAAAGAAAAAGAATTCAGAGTAGACATTAATCAACCCAAATATTATCATTTAAATTCCAATTATCTTCACAAAAATCCCCAGGATCAGCATGGCTCTTTCCTTTTGAAGAGTTCAAATACTTTCACAAATATTATTCATTTATCTTCCTGGCACTGTCTGTCCACATTTCATCGAGATGGGACTTTTTAGCAGAATGGAATGCCATGCAGGGCCTTATGTTCAGTGGCAATGTTCCATCTGAGCTGGAGGATGAACCTTGGCCAGAAAGGATGGAGAGGGGTGGGGTTGAAGAGATGGAATGGTAACTCCTTTCTTTGTATCTCTTTGTACAAAGGGGCTCAGGTGCCAAAGCCTACAGAAATACCTCATATCAGACACATCAGAGAGTCTGGCCCAGATCCTGAAACTCCAACCTGTCATTGGATTGACAGTTTGTATCTTGCTCAATGGATTGGAAATAAGAACTATTATTTACATAAACCTTAGGCATTGCAAAGAGCTCTTGATAAAAGTTGGATATTTTTATCCCCATTTTACAGATAAAAGAACTGGAACACAAAGATGATAAAAGAATTTGTCCAAGGGCACAGATACCCCTAAATGGCTTATTTGAGCTAGATTCTTCTTGCTTTAAATCCTATGCTCTTTTTCACATCTCTGTGTGGCCTTGGAAATACTTCAAAAGAAGTGTTGCTGAAGCTGGCTTTACCAATTGTAAAGAGCAGAAGAAAGCTAAATATAACTTGGCCTCTGAGAAAACTTAGCTTTCTGTCTAGGCCAAATATGGCTGCCATTATGAATTCTTACTTATGTGTTTCCTACCACATCTTATGTATCTGTTCGCCTTTCTTACCTGTTGTCTTGAAATAAAAATGTCTTGGTCAGAGAGCAAAAGACAGAGAGTGTCTGTCTAAAATGTTACAGTTAGCTCAAAGCCCAAGAGATAAAGGACCAACCTGTATAATGTTTTCTTAGGTTGTGAGCACAATGTGTGAGTGTGTGTGTGTGTGTGTGTGTGTGTGTGTGTGTGTGTGATTTATGGGAGGGTGTTTCACGAATAAGGTAAAATTTCTCTTTACTATTGACCTACCTTTCTACAGAACCAACCACTGCCAAAGTCCCACTGTCAGTATTTCTCAAACACATATCTGGTGTCAACTCAGGACTGTCTTTAATAATTAACTTCTGGGCACAAAGAAGAAAATAAAAGCCCTAGCCTGATTATGGACTATGACAAATTCAAAAGAAATTGCCTTAGACTATTGTTTCTCACTTCAAGTCCTAAAATGAATCATCTCCCTGGGTGAACACATGTGACACAAGACACAGCAACATGATCTTTAACTGTGAGTTCCTTCCTTCCTTCCTTCTCTCCTTGTGATCATGGCTAACTTACCCAGGGATGGGTAAGAATTTAATTTTCAAGAATTTGTTACCAAAAAGGGAATTCTGAAAAGCTTCTAAGGACAAAACTTTTGTGAACTGTGGACATATAAAACACAAACATATTTCTGAGAAGAATTCCAGTAAATAGGCAATTGCTCTGATCACAAAACGCAGAGATTAGAGGGAGGTGAGGAGTTGGGGACAGATTTGGACTGGGAGAGAAGAGCCTGCCTGACTCTAGATTCCCTGGAGACTCTGGTAACACTTTCATGGATGTCACCCACATTGCTTCTTTGGCTGATCTTCGTATTTTTAAGTACTCTAAAATGCAGGGAAAAAGTAAGGTATGAATCAGCTAAAATCGCCAATTCTAGAGAAAAAATATTTTTGACATGTTGGCCACAGTCAGCTATTGGGTAGTTAAGAATGAAATTTTGTGACTCTGGGCCAGGACTAGGGAGTTTTTGTCTTGTTTTGTTTTGGGGCCACACTCAGCAATGCTCAGGGGTTATTCCTGGCTCTTCACTCAGGGATTATTCCTGGTGGATTTAAGGTACTAGATAGAATGCTGGGGATTGAAGTCAGGTTGTCTGCATGCAAGGTAAGTGCCCTACCTACTGTACTACCCCTCCAGCCTATTCCAGCACAACACTGGCCTGGCATGCTGGGCAGGAATAATTCTTTGTTGTGGGGTGGACTGAACGTGCTGCCCTGTACCCTGTAGGGTGTAGCACTTCAACAATTATGTTAATCAAAACCTCTCAGCAAAGTTGCCAGGTTTTCTTCTGTAAGAGAATTGGGTAATATAAGTTTATGTTAACATGGTTAAACATTAATGATTATGTTTTAGAGAAAATGTTTTAAAAGATAGAAAACTGTCTTCACAGTTGCTCTCAATGCTTTTTTTCCTTCTGCTGAGCCCACTACATGTTTCTCCTAAATCAACCAAGTGGATCTTGCTAACACATTGACTTTTATCTGCCAGGTTGTCAGTCTTAAACAATAATATAGGATGTCCAGTTAAATGTGTTCTTTTTTTGTGGGTCAAGGAGAAGAATTTGGATCACACCTGTCAGTACTCAAGATTTACTTATAGGCTAATACTCAGGAATCACTCCTGGCTGTACTTGGGGAACCATTTGCAGTGTTGAAGATTGACCTTAGATCACTGCATGCAAGGCAAGTAATTGACCTGTTGTACTCTTTCTATGTACTCTTTCATTAGTTTTTAACCTTCAGCAAACCACAGATTTTTTTTTTTCAGGTTATCTCTGTCTCTGGAAATACTGGGAAAATGCTTCCATTAATTGTCTTTGTGGCTTATCTGAACTTAGAACTTCTGGAATGACTATGTTTAACCTGACAATTCTCTGTCCAACAGGTCAATGGGTCCAGAACCTGTGAAGGTATTCTGATCCCTCTTGAATCCTTTACTCTCTGATTGAAAACATCCAAACAGTCTTGCTGCTGTTCCTCTCAACTCCCGCTTTCAGGATAAGAATTTGCTGACTTCTCATTGCTCTGTCTTATTCTCTTGCCATCTAAATCCTAAACAACATTCAAGGAATCAGAATGGATTGTAGCTCTATACCATGAACTTCATTGCACCTCCTTATTACACAATTCAGAGGCCTGCCAGTGCTCCTAAGTCACAGCTTCACTGGCAACTTCCTATTTAGAAATTCTTCTACCAGATTTTTAATTTCAGGCATTCAGAATTGCAGTCAGGTCTGGCAATCTGTAGTAGGAACCATGGTTTATGTGAAACACATACCAGGTGTCCAGTGAAATTTCTGATCAATAGCTTATGACAGGGATTAGCCAGGTTCTGGAGGAGAATTTTAACTGCTCAAAAAAAATCTAGTTTCATTATAAGCCAGATACCAGTTTCTCTAATAAAAGATACACCCGGTTACCATTTCTATAGTTTTAATATTTTAAGCATGATTAAGAGTTCTGGGGGCCTGAGTGGTGATTCGGAGCGGTAAGGCATTTGCCTTACTGGCGCTAGCCTAGGACAGACCACCGTTCGATACCCCGGTGTCCCATATGGTCCCCCAAGCCAGGAGCGATTTCTGAGCGCATAGCCAGGAGTAACCCCTGAGTGTCACTGTTGTGGCCTCTCCCCCGCCCCCCCCAAAAAAGAGTTCTGAGAAAATTCTGCAGCAGGCTCTTGTGCTTTTTGAGACCTTGTTGATACTAGTCTTCCTCCTAGGGTACCATGACTTTGAGCACATGCTATTATTAGTTGGGGCATATGTTAACTGTTACTCTATACACAGTCCTTTTCTTTTCACTTCCTAATTGCAATATTCCTTACCGCTGAATTTTGTTATTATTATTATTTTTGTCTTGTTTTATTTTTGGGTCACACCCGGTGATGCTCAGGGGTTACTTCTGGCTATGCTCTCAGAAATTGCTCCTGGCTTGGAGGACCATATGGGACACTGGGGGATTGAACCACTGTCTGTCCTGAGTCAGCTGCATGCAAGGCAAGCACCCTACCACTGAGCCACTGCACCAGCCCCGAATTTTATTTATTATTATGGTCTTGTTATATGCTCATACAATTGGGTATAGCTATGACTTTTAATCTTGGTGGTTCATTAACTGAATTTTTTATTAAAAATAAAAACATGCCATTGGACCTAAAGTGTTAGGCCCAGAAGTCATCATTTTTTCAGAAGGCCCACCTTTGCTGCTGTCATTTTTCTGCTAGTGAATGAATTTACATTTATGAAAATATGGGCCAGAGTAAAAACACTGAGTTTGGAGAAAGCATGTCTCCTAGATCTGACCCTGTACATTTTTGACATGATCCAAAGACAGAAGCAATCAAGACATAGTTTGTAGAATGAGAAGACTTTATCTGACTAATGCTGTTTTGCAAAACATATACATGGAGTACTAACATAGAACATGACCACAGAGATGTATGGGTGTCTGTGTGTGTCTTTGTAAACTAAATACCTTGAGAAATTTTTTAGAATTCTGTAACTCAAGGCCATGGAGTAGACTCTAGGCCTACTTACTGGTTTTGGCTTAGCCAAGACTTCATGGGGTCACCTAATAGATGAGAAAGCAAATCCAATTTCTAAGACTTCTAGCTATAAAATTCTTGGTTTGAGGGCCCGGAGAGATAGCACAGAGGCGTTTGCCTTGCAAGCAGCCGATCCAGGACCAAAGGTGGTTGGTTCGAATCCCGGTGTCCCATATGGTCCCCCGTGCCTGCCAGGAGCTATTTCTGAGCAGACAGCCAAGAGTAACCCCTGAGCACTGCCGGGTGTGACCCAAAAACCAAAAGAAAAAAAAATTCTTGGTTTGAATGAGGAAATTTGGTACAAGACTCCATCCTGCCCTAGATCAGAATTTTTTCATTGTGCTTAAAGACTGTCCATTTGAGTCAAAATGATAGTTAAGGTGATATTATTTTGGGTTCCTGTTTCTTTTTCTTTCTTTCTTTCTTTTTTTTTTGGTGGGAAGTTTGGAACACACTTGTAAATACTCAGGACTTTGGGATCTGCTGAGAATCAAACCAAGATCAGTGGTATAAAAAATGTCTCATGGGGCCAGAGCGTTGGCACAAGACATAAGGCATCTATCTACCTTGCATGCGCTAGCCTAGGCAGAATGCAGTTTGACCCCCTGGCATCCCATATGGTCTCCTCAACCCAGGAGCAATTTCTAAGCACATAGCCAAGAGTAAATCCTGAGGGTCACTAGTGTGGGACAAAAACCAAAAAAAAAAAAAAATTCTTAATTTCTGTACTGTCAACCCCTGGGTTCCTGTTTTGTAAAACTATTATATTATATAGTTTATATATTATATTATATTATTATATATTGTATAT
This sequence comes from Suncus etruscus, assembly GCF_024139225.1. Lineage (NCBI taxonomy): Eukaryota > Metazoa > Chordata > Mammalia > Eulipotyphla > Soricidae > Suncus > Suncus etruscus. Next base: position 18,864,448 of record NC_064860.1, read on the forward strand.
TATACTATTAGTTGTAAAAATGCCATGGTGGGCCTTTTTTGGGGAAGGCCCATTAAAAATTGGAAACACCTCCGGGCTCAACGAATGCAAAATCTGGATAGAGTTGGGAACATTTTTGATTTCTCCTTTCATTTTATTTTGGAGAATAAATCAATCATATTCAATATTTTATACCTTTAGACTTTTGGATTTCTAAGTGTGTTCTATTCTGAGATTTAAACTTTGTTTGGAAACTAGTGATATGACTCAATAGTAAAGTACTTGCCTCACTTGTAAGGAAATAAAAATGATTTAAAAATCCTTCTTTAAAGATAGTGATCACTATACTCAGGAAGTCAACACTGGGCAATAAATAGGTTATGAAGCCAATGAAAATTAACTATACATGTTATAATTTCTTATGATAATGTAATACATGTAAACATAGCTTGTGAACTGGAAAATATTTGATATGCAAACTATTTTTATCCTCATTACTTTTCTATTTTTGGTATCTTTTTTTGAAATACATGCTATTTCTTTTTCCATGTCTCCACTTCATCAATCTCCTGCATACTTTCTGGTCTCCCTCTGAAAGTTGACTCCTGAGATATGTAATTGTTGGGCAAGCTACACATAAAGATCTTTCAGCAATGCAGCATATGACTTTTACTTTTTGGAACCATGACTCATAGATCAAAGGAATTGTTCCTTATGATATATTCTAACTTTGAGCTGAGATTGCTAAGTACAAAACAATTTCCTTGAGACTTATTCTCCTAGAAGAATTTTTTACTATATATATACTCTTACAAGTTTTTTTTAAATGTACAAAGAGAAATACAAATTACATATATTTATATTGAATCATGTATAAGACAAGTCTGCTTTGCATTCTTTTAAAAAAATTCTGAGTTATCTGTTGGGTTATATGATGATAGGAGTTCTTTATATTCATCGTTTAAGAGTTTTTGTTTTCTCAAAACAGAGGTCACTTTTTTTAATTGTGACAGAAGATTTGGATGAAACATTTATCTTTCTAGGTGTCAAAACTTTTTCAACGTTGTTAGTCTGGTGATTCTAGACTAATTAGATAATCGGTTAAAGTCTAGGGTCAAAGTTTGTTCAAGGCCCCAGGACATGAGAACCATAGGGTCACACCTGACATTGATCAAGGAAGCTAATGCAGTGTTGAGATTGAACTTGGTTTAGGAACATGCACGGCAGGGCACCCTCATCCTTGTGCTATCTCCTTATCCCTAGATCAAGACTTTAGTTTTTGTTTTTGACATTCCCATTACAAATAAAAACCATGTCAAACAAATATATCTATTTTCTAAAATTCTCAAATGTAAAATTGATATTAAAGTTTAAATAGACATTACAGTTTTATTTTGACTAGTTTTTTTTTTTTTTTTGGAGGAGTTCATACCTGGGTGTTCTTTGAGCTTACTTTGGGTTCTGTGCTCAGAGATCATGGGGTTGGAAGGCTATATGGTGTGTCAGGGTTTGAATCCAAGTTGGCTGTTTGCAAGGTAAGTGCCCTACTTTCTCTACTATCTCTCCAGCCCATATACATATGATAAATGATATACTTTGTGAAATAGTAGCGAAATGAGGCCCTCAAAGGGCAGAGCCTGATCCTTCTGTGTGCATTTTTAACGTGGGTGCCATCTTGACCTGCCATTGCTGCTGCTGTGAACTACTCACTAGAGGAGTTCGATGACAGCACGTCAACAGAGGTGAGCTAACTCTGCCCACAAAAGATGAAGCCAGAGTAGCCTGGCTGCTCCACTCTATGGCCACACACATCTCCTAGTCAATGAACTCTAGAACAACACATAGAAAACACCACACTACAATCTTGACAATGGGGAAACAACACAGGCCTCCATCTTGGGTAGAGAATGAAGATGGCAGCTCCGATGACCTGAAAAGTGCTGACTACCTATTGAGCCTCTTAGATATGGAATTTATAGAAGATATATGATATGCAGGATCCTCATAGAATTCAAAGAAAGCAAGAAAGCATGGAATGAACTGAATGAACCACAAATAAGATTCAAGAGGATACGAAGATAGAAATAAGAAAATTACAAACTGTAATAACAGAACTGTGAAAAACTAGGTAGGCTAAATGAAAAACTGACTGGAAAGCATCTCCAACAGAGTAATATTGACTGAGGACAGAATCAGTGCGCTGGAAAATGAGATGCATAACAGCGCCATACAACAGACTAGATTATAAAAGAGCCTTAAAACAAATGATCAGACAATGGAAAAATCCTCAAATAATGTGAACAGATAAAAATAGAAGTCTTTGATAAACTCAACAGAAACAACTTAAGAATCATTGGAATTCCAGAGACCCAAGAGGAAAATCCCCATGAAGAATCAACAAGGATATCATTGTATAGAAACTCCCAGAGCTAAAGAATGCATGCAGCCAAATCCTGCGTGTCCAAAAATATCTGAAGAAAAGTACCCCAAGACACATCCTAGTCATAATGACAAATCCCACAGATAGGAATATAATGCTGAAAGCAGCAAGATAAGAAAGAGAAATTACATTCAAAAGTGCATCCTTAAGATTTACAGCAGACCTGTCACAAGAAACCCTCAAAGCCTGAAGGCAGTGGTGGGATATACTGACAAAACTCAACAAAATGAATACTTCATCTAGAATACTTTACCCAGACAGACTCATATTTGGATCTGAAGGAAGCATACATAGCTTCATGGATAAACAATAGCTCAGAAACTTTATTGACTCAAAAAAAAAAAAAAAAGCCTTAAAATACAAACAGAAAGGTTTACTTTAGAGAAGAGAGACTAAGATACACACCAATCTCCTACAGAAAAATGACAGTCAATCCTATCACAATCTTCTCTCTCAACATCAATGGACTAAATGCACCAGTTAAGAGATACAGAATGGCAAAATGGATCAAAAAGTGGAATCCAACATTCTGCTGCCTACAAGAAACACATCTGAATAAACAAACACAGACTCAGAACAAATGACTCAAAATCAAAGGTTGGAGGACAATTAACCAAGCAAATAAGTCTTTAAAGCTGGAGTAGGGGAGTAGGGCCAGAGTGGAAGCACAGTGATAGGGCATTTGTCGCACAGGGATGAGCTCGGATGGACTCAGATTTGATCCCCGGCATCCCAAATGGTCCCTGAGCCAGGAACACTTTTCTTTTTTTTTGCTTTTTGGGCCATACCCAGTGACGCTCAGGTGTTACTCCTGGCTATGCACTCAGAAATCGCTCCTGGTTTGGGGAACCATATGGGGTGCCAAGGGATTGAATTGCTGTTTGTCATAAGTTAGTGCATGCAAGGCAAACACCCTACCGCTTGTGCCTTTGCTCCAGCCCCCAGAAACGATTTCTTCCCCCTCCCCCAGAACGATTTCTGAGTGCAGACCCAGGAGTAACTTCTGAGTGTCACTGGGTGTGCCCCCACCAAAAAAAAATCCCAAAATGGCCATAGTAATATCAGATGACACAAACTTTAAACTTAAAAAAGTTATAAGGGACAAACATGGACATTTTGTAATAATCAAGGGATATACACAACAGAAAGAAATCACACTCCTAAACATATAAGTACCCAAAGAGGAATTAGCAAAATATTTAATACAATTATTGACAAATCTAAAAGAAGACATCAATAGCAACACAATAATAGTGGGAGACTTGAACAGAGCCCTGTCACCCCTTGATAGGTGAAGTAGGCTGAAATCTAACAAGAATATAGAGCTCTGAAAGGAGAAATAGAAGAAAGTGTCCTAGTAGATATATATATAGGGCTCTCCTCCTCTAGAAAACTGGCTACACATACTTCTCCAATGCACATGGGTTATTCTCCAGGATAGAACACATTCTGACTCATAAAACATACACCTCCAAGGGCTGGAGTGGTGACACAAGTGGTAAGGCATCTGCCTTGCATGCGCTAGCCTAGGACGGACCGCGGTTCAATCCCCTGGCATCCCATATGTTCCCCCAAGCCAGGAGTGATTTCTGAGCACATAGCGAAGAGTAACTCCTGAGAGTCACCGGGCCTGACAGACCCCCCCAAAAAAAACCACCCTTCATAAAATCAGGAGAGTAGAAATTGTACAGACTACCTTCTAGGATTACGATGCACTGAAATTAGAAGTGAACTACAAAGGGACACAGAAGAAAAAAATTTAAAACCTGGAAATTAAACAGCTCAGAGATTCAAAGGGTAATAAGAGGTTATTTTGAGAAACTCTTTGCCACAAAACATGAGAACTTGGAAGAAATAAGTAAGTTCTTGGACCCCTATAACTCCCCAAGGTTAAACCAAGATAATCTGGCATATCTGAACAGACTAATGCTATTGAGGAAATAAAAATGGTTACCAAAATTCTTCCCCCAAACCAAGAGGACCTTCTACCAATTCTTTTTAGACTCTTCCAGAAAATTGAAGAAAATAAAACATTCCCAGATAGTTTTTATGAAGTAAATATCACCCTGATACCAAAACCAGACAGACAAGTGGCAAAGAGAAAACTAGAGAACAATATCCCTTAGGAATGTAGATGCAAAGATCCTCAAACAAAATCCTAGAAATAGGATTTAATGCCTCATCAAGAAGGTCATACACCATGACCAAATAGGTTTCATTCCACAGATGCAAGGACAGTTTAATGCATGCAAATTAATAAACATAATGCACCATATTAACTAGAGAAAAATAAAAACCATATTATTATATAAATAGACTCTGAGAAAGAAATTGATAAGGTCCAACACCTGTTCATGATTAAAAACTCTCAATAAGATGGGAATGGAAGGAACTTTTCTCAACGTAGTCAAAGCCATTTACCACAAGCCCATGGCAAATATTATACTCAAAGGTGATAAGCTAAAAGCCTTTCCTCTAAAATCTGCCACAAGAAAAGGCTGCCCTCTCTCACCGGTCCTATTTAATATAGTACTGGAAGTATTTGCCATAGCAATTAGACAAGAGAAAGATATCTAGGACATCCAGATAGGAAAAGAAGTCAAGCTCTTACTATTTGCAGATGACAAATAGAATTCAATGCCTCATCAAGAAGATCATTCGTTATGATCAAGTAGGTTTCATCCCAGGAATGCAAGGATGGTTTAACATCCATAAATCTATCAACATAATACACAACATCAGCAAGAAAAAAAATAAAAATCACATGATCATATCAATAGACGCAGAGAAAGCATTTGATAAGGTCCAACATCCATTCTTGATCAAAACGCTCAGCAAGATGGGAATGAGAGGAACCTTTGTCAATATAGTTAAGGCCATCTACCACAGGCCAGTGACAAATGTTATCCTCAATGGAGAAAAACTAAAAGCCTTTCCTCTAAATTCTGGCACAAGCCAAGGCTGTCCTCTCTCACCACTCCTATACAACATAGCACTGGAAGTCCTTGCTATAGTGATTAGGCAAGAAAAAGATATCAAGGGAATCAAGATAGGAAAGGAAGTCAAGCTCTCACTGTTTGCAGATGACATGATACTCTACTGAGGAAACCCTAAAGACTCTACCAAAAAGCTTCCAGAAACAATAGATTCATATAGCAAGGTGGCAGGCTACAAAATTAACACACAAAAATCAATGGCCTTTCTATACACCAATAGTAATAAGGAAGAAATGGACATTAAGAAAACAACCCCATTCACAATAGTGCCACACAAACTCAAATATCTTGGAGTCAACTTGACTAAAGATGTGAGACCTATACAAAGAAAACTATAAAACTCTGCTCCAAGAAATAAGATAGGACACATGGAAATGGAAACACATACCCTGCTCATGGATTGGCAGGATTAACATAATTAAAATGTCAATACTCCCCAAAGCATTATACAGATTTAATGCAATCCCTCTAAAGATACCCATGACATTCTTCAAATAAGTGGATCATACATTTTTGAAATTCATTTGGAACAATAAACACCCTCGAATAGCTAAAGCATTTTCTAGGGAAAAGAAATATGGGAGGCATTACCTTCCCCAACTTTAAACTATATTACAAAGCAATAGTTATCAAAACAGCATGGTATTGGAATAAAACAGACCCTTAGATCAGGGGAATAAGCTCGAGTACTCAGAGAATGTTGCCCAGACATAATTTTTGACAAAGGAGCAAGAAATCCTAAGTGGAGCAGGGAAAGCCTCTTCAACAAGTGGTGTTGGCAGAACTGGTTAGTCACTTGCAAAAAAGTGAACATAGACCCCCATTTAATATCATGCACGAAGGTAAAATCCAAATGGTTTAAAGACCTTGATATCAGACCTGATACCATAAGGTATATAGAACAACACGTAGGTAAAACACTCCACGACATTGAGACTAAAGGTATCTTCAAGGAGGAAACTGCACTTTCCAAACAAGTGGAAGCAGAGATAAACAGATGGGAATACATTAAGATGAGAAGCTTCTGCACCTCAAAGGAAATAGTGCCCAGGATACAAGAGCCACCCATCTTGTGGGAGAAACTATTCACCCAATACCCACCAGATAAGGGGCTAATATCCAAACTATACAGGGTACTGACAGAACTTTACAAGAAAGAAACATAATCCCATCAAAAAATGGGGAGAAGAAATGGACAGACCCTTTGATAAAAAAAAAAGAAATACAAATGGCCAAAAGGCACATGAAAAAATGCTTCTCATCACTAATCAGGAGATGCAAATTAAACATTTCACACCACAGAGACTGGCACACATCATAAAGAATGAGAACAATCAGTGCTGGCGGGGATGTGGAGAGAAAGGAACTCTTTTTCACTGCTGGTGGGAATGATGTCTAGTCCAACCTTTATGGAAAGTGATATGGAGATTCCTCCAAAAACTGGAAATTGAGCTCCCATTCGATCAAGCGATATCACTCCTAGGAATATACCCTAGGAACATGAAAATACAATACAAAACCCCCTTTCTTACACCTATATTCATTGCAGCATTATTTACCATAGCAAGACTCTGGAAACAATCAGGATGCCCTTCAACAGATGAATGACTAAAGAAACTGTGGTACATATACACAATGGAATATTATGCTGCCTTCAGGAGAGATGAAGTCATGAAATTTTCCTATACATTGATGTACATGGAATCTATTATGCTGAGTGAAATAAGTCAGAGAGAGAGAGAGAGAGAGAGAGATGCAGAATGGTCTCACTCATCTATGGGTTTTAAGAAAAATGAAAGACTTTCTTGCAATAATTTTCAGAGACAAAAGAGAGGAGGACTGGAACTTCCAGCTCACTTCATGAACCTCACCACAAAGAATGATGAGTTTAGTTAGGGAAATAACTACATTTTGAACTATCCTAACAATGAGAATGTATGAGGGAAATAGAAAGCCTGTCTAGAGTACAGGCGGGGGTTTGGGTGGGGAGGAGAAAGATTTGGGAAATTGGTGGGGCAAATGTTGCACTGGTGAAAGGGGTGTTCTTTACATGACTGAAACCTAATCATAATCATGTTGTAATCAAGGTGTTTAAATAAAGATATTATAAAAAAATTAAACTTAATCCCCCAAACTAGAAAGGATCAAAAGCTCATAATCAAGGAACACACTTAATATTTCTATTAGGATTCATCTTTTAATATCCAGGTTAAAATTATATGTAAACTAAATCTATGGATTTTTGTTGCCTTTCCTATGGTTTGTAATTTTTTTTTATTTCACTTATGAGCTCAGCAGTGTTTAGCTATAGCTCTTATGTTTATTTTTGGAAGTGGAATAATTTAAATATACAGGAATTAAGCAAACATTGTTGCTACTGTCTTTATTCTTCTGGCCAGAAAAATTAGAATGGAAGTGGGGAGCTATTTGTACCCCTTTTGGACAGCAGCCTAGGGTATACCCAGTGGGCACTCACCTATTTTGGAAATGGGAATGTTAACTAATTTCAACTAATGATGTTTTACCTTTTCTTTATATTCTGTGATAGATGGAGAAAATGGGAAGCATTTTGGAAAATAGTTTTTTTTTTCTTAAAGAAAATAAAATGATTGGGGCTGGGCGGTGGCGCTAAAGGTAAGGTGCCTGCCTTGCCTGCGCTAGCCTTGGACGGACCGCGGTTCGATCCCCCGGTGTCCCATATGGTCCCCCGAGCCAGGAGCAACTTCTGAGCGCATAGCCAGGAGTAACCCCTGAGTGTTACCGGGTGTGGCCCAAAAACCAAAAAAAAAAAAGAAAATAAAATGATTTTATTAGCTCTTGTTTTTTCTTTAGAAGTGGAGTTTTCCTTTTCTGCATATCACAAATCATTTAAATGTTACACATTTTATTTGATTCTGAAAGAATAAATCTGGAAGTACAAAATAACAGCTCTCAATTCAGATGACTAACCCCAGCTTTTGGTAGCTAGGTGTTTTAATATAATTGAAAGTATATTATTTTAAGAATTTAAAATGTGTAATGTATGCTACTGTGAATGTTAAAAAATCTTATTAACGTTCATAAAATTTTACCTTGATTTACCAAAATTTCTTTTTTTTTCTTTGCTTTTGTCAAATACACTTTCAATTTCTTTGCCTTTTTTTTATCACCTGCTAATATCATTTCTTCATGTATTCATTTCTGTGTCTCACTCAAACTATAAAATATGCATTTTTTAGGATCTGATCACTCACCCGAGTAGCAACTTAATAGCCAAATCCCTAATGATATATGCCACGCTCTGCCTTTGTCAAATTCAGGTCAAAGCTACTTGACAATACTAAATTTCTGATAATTATTTCAGTCATCAATTCACCCCACTCCTGGATTAAACCCAAAGACAGCTGATGGGCACTGCACAAAGACACTGAGTTAGGGAAGAGTTGTAGCTATCAGTTATTATGGGGCCCAATTTTATTTGAATGCAATTTTGTATAAATTTTGTATAAATTTTTGGAGTCTCCAAAATGCATCACTTGAGACAGTTTTGAGTGAAATCAGGAGGAAGCACATAAAGTGTCATTTTGAAGATCAGCAAATAAACCCCCTGCTGGGAGACATCCCTTGAACCCAAATCCTATTTCTTTTAATCATGTTTTCTAGCTGACTACAGAAGTCTTGCAAATTTGCATTGAATCTTTCTGTGTCTGCTACTCAAAATCAATAAATAAACTTTCAGAACTTTTTCCAAGAGTTTTTTTTTTTTTTTTTTTCAGGAGTAGAATTGGAAAAACTCTCCCCCCACCTCTGGAAAAACTCTTAATAGCAACATAACGTATGAACTCCCATAACTACTTACCAACTCAACATTGTCCTTGGTGACTTTGTAATCATAGGAATAAGGGTACAGCATCATCTGTGAGTATGAGTGGATAGTCAGGTAGGCTTTGATGGAGGGGAGCTTGCTACGGATGAAATCAGCCAGGGCTTTAGTCTCTTTCTCAGATTCTACAGAAGGTCCGCAGTAGGTATCATCACAAGGCTTAGTAGAGGCTCCCATTGCTGAAAAAAAACATGGATCATAGTTCATGGCAGATGGTTCCCGCCTGAAGTTCTCACAGGGCATGTTTCAAATCAGAAAGTTAAAGTCTTTACTCTTCTCATAAAGAATTATGAGTTATGCATATAATGTATGCATTATAAAGTATAAGTATGCATTATAAACTGTATCCTTTTATTTTTATTTTTCATTTTTTTTTGGGGGGGGTCACACCTGTAGTGCTCAGGGGTTTCTCCTGGCTCTGCACCCAGAAATCCCTCCTGGCAGGCTCAGGGGACTATATGGGATGCCAGGATTTGAACTACCGTCCTTCTGCATGCAAGGCAAAAGCCTTACCTCCTTGTATCTCTCTGGCCCCTCTCTCTGTCTCCTTTTAATAATAAAACTAAGATGCTATGAATTTTAGCTCAAGGGTGAAAAATTTCAGCTACTGCCATGTAGTAAAAAGAAAATGATATTCATAAAATTAATAAACATGGTTTATTTACAAGAATATATCTATGAGGAATTTCTGTTAAAGAATGGCTTCCAGTATTTGGGATTTCACTTTCTATGGTTTTAATTTCCCACCATCCAATATTTTACCACTGTGGGAAAATACAATGATCTACATAAGACATATGAAAGAGAGAGAGAAAAAAAGAGACAGATGCCACATTCACCTGTCATAATAGTATATATATATATTGTTCTACTAGATTATTCATTATTGCTATTCATCTTCCATCATGCCTCATTTGTAAACATTTGTAAGATTTGTAAATTTTACCACAGGCTTGCATGATAGGGACATGTAGGTTATTTATAGGATTTCATACTTTGTGATTTTGAAACTCCACTGGGGTCTTGGGATATATCCTGAGGATATGGCGAGGAGAGGGACTGTTGCAGTTATTTTCTAAGACTTAGATCACAAAATTATAACATATCATTTCTATTTAAACACTTATTTAAATGATTCCCTATTTAAAGTTTATCTCACCTGGAGATATTTTTTGACTCTCAAATTTTAATTGACTAAAACTATCTATCATCTCTACTTTTAGAAAGTCATAACTCTGAAGTATATATAAAACATACTTTTCTTCATTTACACATTGCCGTAGGTCTCTGTAGTTTTGTTTTGTTTTTTTTTTTCAATGTATGGCTTTTGACAGATAAGTGCAAAGTAGCCAGCCAGACACTTACTGCACCAACCAGCATCAAAATTTCTGTTAGGGTCAGTTCCAATGCAGGCAGAACCTTGATGAGTAGAACGGGTCTTTCTCCACATTCGGTTCTAGAAGTGGATCATATGGTTGGGAAATGTGTCAGAGAAAGTAGTTGGCTTTAATTTTTACCAGATTCTGACAGAATGAGTTCATATACCTTTGTCCAGGTGTACACGTAGCCATCAATATTGACCACAGGCAAAACATAGAAGTCTAGCTTTTCGAGAAGTTCGGTCATGTGGATTTCCCTTCCATAGGTACGAACAGCCTGCGTAAGAGTTACAAAGTGGAGTTTCATAAAAAGGAGGAATACAAGATGCTGCTGATATATAACCAATAATAATAATAATATCTCTATTTAAGCACCATGATTACAAACCTGTTTGTAGTTGTGTTTCAGTCATAATAAGTATACCCCCTTTCACCAGTACAATGGCCTTCCCAGTGAGGGGGCATTGGTGGAAGGAAGGCTGCTGATATTTTTATAAACTGTATAAATGCTGACTTTACTATCTCCTATTGAGGTAGATATTATTAATATTTAAAAATCAATTATTAAAATGCTGCCAATTGTTTCATTGAAAAACACTGCTTCCAGTTCTACTTTAGAAATACTGTTTTTATCAATATATATCACAAAATTATTATTTTGTAAATGAAATATGAATTTTTAATAAAATAATTTATTTGTAAAGAATAGGTCATTTAATAGCATAGACATATTGTGCACATTACTATATTGTGTCATATTATTATATTGACAGGATCTTAAAGAATATTTTCATATATGTATTATATCATCACAATAACATTTTTTTCTTGAAGTTAGCAGGATACGAGAGTAAAACAGTTCTAGTAAGTAAGGAATGCCTTTGAAGATCGAAGAATGTTCCATGTAGAAACTTCGTTTCAGTAAATGTCTGGCATAAAAGGCAATGAAATCTCACATTGAGAAGTGAGATAACCTCAATAGATTTGTGGAGTCTTTACTTGAAGGTCTAACTCACATATCTCCTTATACCTCTTTCATGAGATGGAAACTCCATTACTTTAGTGCAGAATGGATTCTTCCTAAGTGATGTAAAACCTTCACCTTTAATGAAGGGACTGTGTGTGTGTGTGTGTGTGTGTGTATGAAGTTTGATTTTGGGGGCACATCTAAGTGCTCAAGGTTATTCCTGCCTCTGGGCTCAAAGGTTGCTCCTGACATGTTACCAGGCAGGGATGGAACCTGAATCAGCCATATACAAGGAAAATGCCTCACCCTTTGTACTTTATTTCTAGTCCTTTATCTTTAAATGTTTTTCTATAAATTCCATAGAGTATCCTGCAATGACTATTACTAAAACAATTTCTTGTAATTTTCTCTATTGTATGTAAAACCATTAATTATAAATCATTTGTGTTTCTTCTTTATTGAATCATTATATCAATAGGGAATCATGGAAACTTAAAAATACTAGCTTTTAAGTGTCTCTCAGATATATCTTTTATGGGGGCACACACTTGTCAGTGTTCAGGGGTTTCTCTTGGTTCCACACTCAGGAATCATTCCTGGAAGTTCTTGGGGAACCATATGGAATGCTGGGGACTGAACCTGGATTGGCTGTATGCAAGACTAATGCTCTATTTGTTTTCTAGTGCTTTAGCTCTCATATATATAGAATTATAATTATATATAGAATTAATTATATATAATTATATATTACATATTACAATATATATAATTATATATAGAATTATAATACTACAAAATATCACTTAAGCAGTATCTACAGTAAATTGTATCTTAGTCCTGATGTGTACATTGTGGTATTTTCAGGACCATATATGACCTATCCATGATACTCAACCTCAACACCAAAGGCAGCTGAGAGTTCAGGGAATGAAATTTCAATGTATACTGCTTGCAAACTATTCAACATCTGGATTTATAAAGATTTCCAACAAAGCTGAAATTAATATCAGAAAACGGGAATTCAAAATTACAATTTTTTTTTTACTATTTTTAAATTACAGTTAGAGTAGAAGAACTGATAGAAACGAATAATTCTATTTTCTTGTGCCAAAAAATTCCTCTATGTACTTACTTCTTTCACAAACCACTGGCAGAAGGCAGGGGAAATCCACTCTCGGGCATGGAAACCACAGTCCATGAAAACGGCAGGCTTATTTTGTCCACTTTTGCCAACCTATTTTTATACAAAAGGGAACTATAAAAGACTGTAAGCCACCAAACACAGGGTTAATTTGCACTACCTGCCTGGTCCTCAGATGCAACAGGTGAAACTTGACAGCCAGAAATATATCCCATGATTAAATTAAAACATAATGGCACTGAATATGCTCTCCTCTAGACACCTTCAGTCTCAGCTGAAGGGTTGCATGGCTGTTTATTATTTTTATTAAGCTTGACAAGCTCATATTTTCAGAAGATGCTTGATTACCTTACTTAATTGTACTCTCGTGAAGGTTATTCTCAGCACTATTATTAGGTGACATGGCCAAGACAACTGGATAAGTGATTAAGAATTAATCATGATTGTTGCTAATCTATTAAGAATTTTCCTTCTCTACTATTTATTCCTTGTACCTTTTATTTTCTTCATTAGAATTCTATGACAAAAACGGCATTAGAGAACAACAACAAGCTGATATGCTCTGCTATCTGAGAGGCATGCAGTCTGTGAAGCTCTTTAACAAGTGGATTTGCAAACATCTGGGAGAGAGGAATTTCATCAAGGTAGGTTATCATTTACATTGCTTACAGGAATGTGCTCAAATTTATTGGACTTTTCTTGTTTTATTGCATCTTTCTTTTTGAATAAATCAAAATAATATTTTGAAAATCCTCTCATGATAACAAATAACTGGATGATCTGTTTCCCTGGGGGTTGTAGGCAGGATTGGAGTCACAATAGCGTTTGGGTTGAACAGAGCTGTGAAACAGATGTTCATGTGTTAGACGTTATTGATGAAAACCCTCAGGGATAAAGACGGTTACCTTGAGAACATACATATTACGTCCTTCAAAGGTGGTTCCGATGACACTGCGAGTGACAAGGGCTGGGTTATCATTGGCAATTTGTTCAGTCCAAGCTTCAATCTACCAAGTGGAACCATTGGGAGAAGAAGGTAGTTATTGAGTTGGTCTTGGTTAAATTTTCCAAGCACTACCTATTAGACTATGTGCATTTCATACCGTTTCCCAGTTGTTGTATTTCTTGTAGCTGTGTCCAGAGCTGCGGACCTGACTGTCAAACTGACCCTCCAGTGCAAGTTTCAGGTTGTTGATCAAGACCCTGCAAAAAACCAAAGTGGGCATTTCTATGAGGGAAGGCCAGTTCCTGGGCCCACATAGAAGGCCTAAAATCACTGTGTTAGTGATGACAAAATGCCATCTCCCTGGGTCTTAGGTGTTTTGTGGTATTGTTTCAGTTGTCCTTGGTCCACACCTGCTCATCTAGAAAGAGGATATTCATGCAGAAGAATAGTCGAGGACTAGGGAGTGCTAGATAGGTTATTCCTTGGCACAGTCTGCCCACATTCCCATGTCTTAATTTAGAAAAGAATTCCCCAAGTACCTAGATCCCCAGAATCAGAGGCATGGCTGCTTTACAGACATTGTCCTTCAGCTCTCATTGTGACCTTTCTGCTTTAAGACTCTACTGCTTTTGAGCATTGTTTTGGGTGGGTCTCAGGAGTCTCTCTTCCCAGGAAAACTGGGATATCAAGACCTTTATGGCATAGCTCCAGATGTGAAGAAGAGTATCTTGATGTCTAGAATTTCAGTTTTTAGAACAATCAAAAGTTGTAATACCCTCTCCAACACTGAATTTAGAGCATTTATTTCTGCTCGACAGCCTTGCAACTGGTTTAATCTAAGAATGGGATCTGAAAGTGAGTGATAGAATCTTTGAGCCCATCTTATGTCTATAAATAATGATGCAGGGGGGAAAGACTGATGATAAGACACAGGGAGTGGGTATGGGTGGCTTCTATTTTTTGCGTTATGTTTGAGTGGAAAAATATGCCTTAACGGGACCTGAGTTTGTGAGCATTGATATTCCTTGGCCACAACCCTGTGGACAGAATAGACAGAGACAGTTGCAGAAAGCTTAACTATCAAACCTTGAAATGTTTGGATTTTACACAGAACAGCACATCAACCATCTTTTCTTCCAGCTTCCCCAAAGGCACACTGATGATGTATGTCAGGGATATCTTCCCAACCTCCCTCTTGGGAGATTTGATTCACTTGGACATTAACCTATATCTGTACATAGAAAATGAACTCAGACACCCACCCACAAGAATGAGGATGCCTATACGTCTTCTGTGTTTAATATCTCTATAATAATACCTCTTAGTGAGTTTACTCCCAAATGTAAAGGTAGCCTCCATCATTTGTTTTCTTTAATGATTGTTTTTTCAAATTTATTTCTTCTATTTTTATTTATTTATTACTTTAACTTTACCTGTTTTGGTTCTGCTTGGTACAAAAACTTAGAAGAAAAAATCTTGCCTGGGATAAAAGGTCAAAACAAAGACACATAAATGTGTAGCCTGTCATACTTATCAGACTCAAACACCAAACCCAAAATCAATGACAACAGAATTCATACCCAATTTACAACAAGCTATACATAGAAGGGAGCAGTTACACTAGCAGTCCAGGGGAAAAATGGATATATGGGATGTATGCTAGGAACAAGGGTGGAGGGAGGACACACCGGTGGTGGGAATGGCCCTGATTCATTGTCACTATGTACCTTAAATATTACTGTGAAAGATTCATAATTCAAAAAAAAAAAAAGGCACTCATGGGGCTGGAACAATGGCATAGCAGTAGGGCATTTCCCTTACATGCAGTTGACCCAGGACAGACGGCAGTTTGATCCCCAGGCATTCCACCAAGCCAAGAGCAATTTCTGACCTCAGAGCCAGGAGTAATCCCTGAGCATCACAGGGTGTGGCCCAAAAATCCAAAAATCCAAAAAAAAAATGCCCTCGATGACTATAAAGTGATATTTGTTTCCTAGCAAGCAAGAGGCAAAGAGGCAAATACTGTCTTAATGTGTTAATTACCTGAAAGAAGTATGTTTTTTTTTAAAAAGAAAGAATATATTTGAAAATTTAACCTTCAGAAAGAAAATTTTCCATAAGTATTCATATATCCTTTGCTAAGTCTCTATCTATATTAATGAACCATAGGTGTTAAATGGCTGGAAGCAGATGTATTTATCCTCACAGAGCTCTGTAGGTTGGCAGTCCTACCTGGTCTTGTGGGGATATAATCAAAGTATCGATGGAGCTGTATTCCATTATGGGGAATCTAAGGAGAATCTGGTCACTTATTATCTTGGATCCTCGACATGTTTTTTTCCCCTGCTTGTTTTGTTTTGGGATCATCCCTGGTGGTGCTCAGGAATAACTTCTGGCAGGTTCAGGGGACTATATATTTAATGCCAGAGGTTTAACTTGGGTTAAACATTTTTCCCACTGTACACTTTCACCAGCTCCTTGGGACTTGTTTCTCCAACTTCTCTTCCACCAAAGCCAGTGAGTGAGTTGACTCAGTCCTTCTTCCAGATTTTCTTCTGTTTCCACTACCTTCCTCTTTCACTTGCACAAATCCAGCTTTTACAAGGAATCTCTCCTGACAATTCATAATAATCTCCCTATTTTAAACTCAGCTACTTGGCAACTTAAATCCTACCTAACTCTCTTTACCACTTAACCTAAGATATTCATTAGTTGAGGGGTCTTGAGTGTAGACATTCTGGAAGGATCATCATTCTGCCTGCTACAGTTAGGAACAACAATGATGATACTAAGGGCTATCATCATAGTCCATACCCAAAGGTGATGGTTAAGAAAGAGGAGGTGAGGGACCTGGAGAGATAGCACAGTGGCGTTTGCCTTGCAAGCAGCCATCCAGGACCAAAGGTGGTTGGTTCAAATTCCGGTGTCCCATATGGTCCCCCGTGCCTGCCAGGAGCTATTTCTGAGCAGACAGCCAGGAGTGACCCCTGAGCACTGCCGGGTGTGGCCCAAAAACCAAAAAAAAAAAAAAGAAAGAGGAGGTAAAAGAAGAAATCAAGAATTGAGAGTCAGAAAATCAGGGCCACTGTGTTTCCTAACTCCTAAATTGGCTTCCGAAAAGTTAATTTAATTTCTAGGCTTTCACTTGACAAATTTTAGAACGAAGCATGATGACTTAGTATTCAGTGTTCTTTTCAATTCTGAGAAGCAATGATGAAACTCAAGACCAGAGAACGTAGAACTTAGAAATTTCCATAGTATTCTTCACTATTTACAAAACAAAAACAAAGAAAAACCATAAAGCTGCTAGTTTAGGAAAATGACTTTTAGATATAACTTAAAAAAATGCCCAAAGTCAGAACAATACAAGCAAAGCAAAAATGTTGCAAGATTAGAAGAGAGCCAATAGGCAGAAGACTTTAAGCAAAGAGCTGTATTCCTTAATCACCAGCATTAAAGAATTGAATCCATCCTTTTTACTAAGGGGCACTGCTCTTTCAGAATGACCAATTGAAAAATTCAAGAGGCAAGTGGCACAGCATCTACTTTTTGTTTAGCAAGATTTTTCTATTGCCTGTAAGTAAGGAGAAAATTGAGTTCACATGGTTTCTTAGAGTGTTCAGAGTAAAGCAGCAGTTAATTGCTTCCAGGCATTCTGTAGACATTCTTAGGACATAGGCAAGGAAGGTTAAGACTACAGCCATCTCTGATCTGCCAGAAATCAGCTCCCTGGGGAGAGGGGAGCAGTCTTTTTTGGATTTATCTATTCTCTGTCCTGAGTACAATTTGCAAATTCAAATTACCTTGGAGAATTGGAGACTATGTGGGGGCTAGTGTTTTTTTTTCCATAAATAAACAAAGAGGACAGATTCTTAGAGTTAATATTCTGCTAAATATCAAACATTTTCATCAACAACTGGAACACAGAAGTTCCAAGACAAGGCGGCACACTTTTTTTTTTTCTCAAAAGTAAAAGTATCAGTACAAAATCAGTTGTAAAGGATCATGAGATTCAGGTAGCAATGTTTGACTTTTTGCCAGAAGGCAGGGGATTGGCCTCAAGATATCCTTTCCAGCTTTATGATTATTTTATTTTATTAGATTTGAGACAAAGCACTTTTTTAGTTATATTAAAAATTATATTACTAAATAATGAGCTTCTATTCTAGGAGATTAAAACAATGCCTCTTAATGTAATAGGGATGGTATTACACTCCAAAATACAGAGGCATGCACACAATTTTATACTTTTATATGTTCTTTCTATAGTGCTAACCAGCTTGTTTTTTCTATTTCTCTCTCTCTCTTTAAACATGCAAGAAAATTAGATAATAGTGCTTCTCAAGAAAGCCAGAAACAGTGAGAAGAGACTCCATTCAGCTCATCTCTTTTCCTGCTTCCTGAAACAAGGTGTTTTGATCTGTACACAGATCCTGTTTGTTTTGTTTTTCCTTTTTTGTGAGAGAAGGACACTTTTATGTCCCCATGAGCCATTTTACCACATGAATCTGTAATATGCAGTAGTAACATGCTATGATAGGCAATCATTGATAGTCCATCTCTCTCTAGAGAGTGAAGGGTACGAACAGCTTACTGAGTTTGTCAGAGAAATTCTGCAAATATTTCTAACTGAAAAGTTTTGTCCACTAACTTTCAGAACCAAACTGGAGTGAAACACCCTCCAGTTCCTAGTTTTTTAGCTTTTTATGTATCAGAGTATCATATAATCACCTAAAATTGCTAAAATCACATTTTTTTTTTGAAATTTTTCCTCTGGTAATTCAGAACTTGATTAGCTGTTAAACAAAACCAGTCTTAACAAAGAGGCTTAGAATCTTATCAAGTCTGAAAAGGGGGTTTGATAGAACGGGTGCAGCAGACAGGTTTTGCTTTAATCTTTCCAGTTGGAGACCATTGGAATATATATATTTGTCATCATATGAGATAATAATGGGATACATGGGGAAGACTGCCAGGGCACATCTCTTTGGTTCCTAGGGGCTTATTATTATTATTATTATTTAATATTTAGAAAATTATATGCTACAAAAGGCTAATGGGGAAAAGAGAAGTGAAAATGAACAAGAACTTAGACCTTTGAGACTGTCCTATGTTGTAGATGAGCCAATAGTCCTATACCATTCTCTGGAAGTTTATTTGCACAGAAAGAACGTGAATTTTCCACCTGATCTAAGGAGCTTAGTATGGGTTTAGAAGTCATTTTACCTCTTTGTGATATGGGTAGATCTAGGACATTATTCAGTTGGCTAAGGTTAAGTTAGGGTCTCTGTACCTCCTTTTGCCTCTCTCTCTCTCAAGGAATTACAAAGAAACTGTCATCTTTTTGAATGTTACTGAAGGGCTCCTAGAGGCTAGGACTTTAGAAGTCATTCCCAGTGTAACAAGCAGAGCAAATGATCAGAGACAGGGATCTTCATTCCATTTTGAAACAGATTGTTATATTTCTGTTTTAAAAAAGGCACTCCCTTCTTTAGGTCATATTTGGCCGCTTTGCTCAGGCAGAAGCAGAGCTTAGAGTAAAGCATGATAATGGAGTTAAACATCACCAATTTTCTATTGACCTTTTAAAACTGTGTAATCTTCCTTATTGGTAAAATAGCAAATCCTCATAACATTTCCAGAAATTGTTGCAATTTATTTACTTGGATTTTTATCTTCACAATAGCCCTTTGAGAGGAACATGATGTCTTCATTTGATAGAGAAGAAAACTGTAGCTCAGGAAAGTTAAGATAATTAGCTAGAGCCAAAATAGCCAGGTTGTTACAGAGTCAAGATTTCAATCCTGTCTGTTTTTATTCCCCACGAAATTCCTTGCTGCAATCTTCTGAGTTTTTGTGCATTACTCTACACCACTACCAATTTTATAGGCAACACTTTGACAATTTCACTAGAATAGGCTCCTCTATATTTATAAAATGTGAGAGGCACAAGATAATTTCTAATGCTAAAATTATGTTGCGGACATTATTTCAAAATGGAAGACTTAAGCTTGACTGAAAGACAGCCAGATTGTTGGATAAATCTGAATGTTCAGAGTTGAAGCCTGAAACTCTTGTTCACAAAGGAAGATCTATACATTGTCTAAGAGTTCCTTGCCTTCCTTGCTTACATATGCATCCAGAACAGAATGGTATTTCCCAGTTCACACGTTAGCATTTGGTCATTTCTCTGCCCATTTTAAGGCTTTTCCTTGTTTTATGTAAACTTCAACTCATCTTTCTCTTCTCAGTAAAAATTTATTCCTTAGATGTGTTCTATTGCAGCTCAGCTTCTGACCCTCCTCAGCAACCATTACACCTGGTTACATTTTTTTAAACTTCACCCAGCAGTGCTCAGGGCTCTCCCTTGGCTCTGCATTCAGGGACCACTTTGATATTGCTCAAGAAACCATAATGGGGTGCTAGATATTAAACTCTGGTTGGCCACATGCAAGGCAATTGCTTTATCTGATGTACTATTTCTCGGGCCTCCTGGTCCAAATTTATTTCAAGCCTGTCTTACTCTGAAAATAAGTGGGATTCTTTTGTCCTTTTTGACATCAGTAGCCACACTTAGACAGGTGCCTCTAATTTAGTGGGATGTTTCTATCTCAAAGGGCTCAGATGAACCAAGGTGATATTTGGATAGAGGACCATGAGGTGGTCCTCTTAATCTTACTCTGATTAGGAAGTCAATGACCTTTCTTTCATTATTTTTATACATGCCATTAGAGGCAGCGGTGGAAGAAAGGAAAGCAGAAGGAACTCTCACTAGTGATAAGAATGTTTGATGGCTTGTCTTTTCTATATATCCCATGTAAAGCTGTATTTGATCAGATATCTGGCCAAACTGTTGAGGTTTCAAACTATGCTTAAGAGATCAGTAAGTAAACAAACAAAATACTAGGCCTGGATCCAGGGCCAGCTCCATATGAGTTTGGGGAAATATATGCTTGATCTTTAGATCTTTCCAGAACTATGAGAGACTGGCATGACAGCCTCATTCTCAGAGGGACATTTAACAACCCAAACCTAAACTCACTCATAGTTGAATTCATTCTCCTCCAGGAAGTCCTCCACTGTGTTGACATCTTCTGCTGTTGCCCGGAAGTCCACAGTTGTGTGAGGCTTGATTTGTGTCACAGAGTCTGGTTTCCAGAAGTCTAGCTGAAGATGGAATAAGATAATTCATATTGCTTTACTCTAGTGAGTTACTTTCAAAATAAAATCATCTTTGAAATCTTTTAAAATATATCCTCTTTAGTTAATAAGGATTAGGACCAAATTGTTGAATGCCAATAAAAAGGCTTACACATATACACTTAACCCTTATTGATTATGAGCACTCATGAAGAATATCTAATTATTTTTAGTAATGCTAGTTAATTGCAGAATTTTATAGCTGTTCTTTTATACTTATTGGTTTTCTGGAACAGTTGCTTCTTTGTGATGACAATGTTTGTGGTAACAAATAAATCTGCTGAATGAGCAGTGATGAGTTAATTAGAGAACACACATTTGATAGAAAAATGAATCTTGACTTTCACATTTTTCCTACTACTTTGATTTTTTTCTTACATATTTTTCCTTTTTTTTTTTTGGTTTTTGGGCCACACCCGGCGGTGCTCAGGGGTTACTCCTGGCTGTCTGCTCAGAAATAGCTCCTGGCAGGCACGGGGGACCATATGGGACACCGGGATTCTAACCAACCACCTTAGGTCCTGGATCGGCTGCTTGCAAGGCAAACGCCGCTGTGCTATCTCTCCAGGCCCTTTTTCCTTTTTTTTTTTAAGGTTGGTTGTTACCATGTCTGGGAGTTTGCATGCTTATGGTAAGTCCAGCACTTCCATTCTTAGTTGTAGAATATGAGGGTTGCAATTTTTGTGGAACTTTGGGAATCATATAAAATGGCATTCAGGGATAAAAAGAAGGTTCCAGTGATTCAACTGGTGGATTCATGTATGCAAAGTAGGTGTGCTATTACTAAACCACACCCTTGGGTCTTTCTTTGACTTTTAAAATATAATTATTTTTAGGAATTTGTTTTGGTACTCAGAGAGATGTTCCTATCAGTTATGTATAAAATCAGGAACATGTCTGGCTGGTGGTTGATATCTATGAAGTAATGTATCTTTCTACAGTAGACATCTGGCACCATGGCCAAAAAACCCTCCACCCCTAACTATTCAGTATTATAGTGATATCTGCATTAGTTCAATTACTCGACAACTTTCATTGGTTGTATGAATATCTTACTATGTATCTATGTGTGCAAATTACACATGGCTGCTGTCCTTACAGGGGGCACTTAGTAAGAAATTAAATAGAATGAGATATTAATTTGATGATTCATGTGTGTGTGCATGCACAATTGTTGTGGTTTCAAATCTCCTTTTGTATTCCCAAGGAAAAATAGGAATCAAAGACATGCTGCCTGTCATAGGTGCCTTTGTTTCTCTGGTTTTTGGGCCACACCCGGCGGTGCTCAGGGGTTACTCCTGGCTGTCTGCTCAGAAATAGCTCCTGGTAGGCACGGGGGACCATATGGGACACTGGGATTCGAACCAACCACCTTTGGTCCTGGATTGGCTGCTTGCAAGGCAAACGCCGCTGTGCTATCTCTCCGGGCCCTGTTTCTCTTCTTTCCTTGAGCTGAATAAAGACATAGATCTTTGTCCTTAAATATTTCTCTGCCTCTGTGTCTTCTTTAGTTCAGTCTCAATGTTAATGATCTAGTATTTGATTGGAGATAAAAACAGGTGGTGATAGTCACTGTTTAAAACTTGCATGGGAGTTTGGGAAGATATAGGCATTCTTGAAAATTGACTGATGAGGAAGGATCGAAAGCTAACTTAATGATAAAGAATACAGAAACATATTTGGTAATCTTCCTTCAACCAGCTATACAAGTCCAGTGAGTAATTTAATCAAGAGAGTTGGGGGTCTTATTGAATGCCAGGGCAATAGGAAGCAGGGACATTGACATTTTGGGGATTCAAGAAAGAGTGTCAGGGTAGTTGTCACTATGGGGGTAGAAGGGAGAGATTAACAATGTCTGAATAAGGATTTGCTATAGAATATGTTCTAGTGAGTTCAAAGATGAAAGGGTTAGATAAACAGTTAACTGATAATGGTAGCATCAGGAAGACTTACCATGATAAGAGAAAGGCAGGAACTGGGAGTGAGTTTTTGTAGTGTTGTAAAAAGAAGGGCAATATAATAAGCACATCAGAAGAGAAAGTAGAATTTATTTTTGCAGTAGGTTATGAATTTATATTTCCAGTAAAAGTTTTTGGGATGAGAGAGTTAGCGTATAGCTTTATTATAGTCATGGGGGTTTGTCATATTCGAAACACATGAAGATTTCTTTGAATTAATGGCCTCTTTACATCCCACCGATTGGCAATCTATGGAACACTGAGAACATTCCAGGGAAAATCATCATTATCAGGATCTTTATCTCTGGACTTTAAAAATTCATTTCCTTTTAACTGTTTCATTCCCTCTGAAATAGGAAAAAGGCAAACTCACAGCTACTATGTTGTAAAAATAACTCTCTTTAGAGAAGAGCCCAACCAAAGACCCTGGAAAGTGGATATTTAAATATTCCAATTTCACCTTTCCACATGTGGTGTGACCCTGTAGTGCATGTCCCTGTAGAAAGAAATTCCAGTCTCTCTCCATGGTAGCAGGCTTAAGGAAGCTCCATTTGTTAGCTGCTTTCCTTCTCTTTATCAACTACCTTGATTAAATTGTATTGTTCTGCTTTGGAAGTACCTGTATTAAGATGCTGCCATAATATCTTTGTTGATGGATGGATATACCACTATTCTTAGGATACCTAGAATACTCAGAATACTCAGAATAACCTAGATGCTTTGTGAAAGTTTTTTTCCTTTTCCTTTTTCTTTCTGACAGTAAACTGAAAGTTTATTAACCCCCTAAGCACTTGCCTACTGACCTTATTCTTACCAAATTGGGGGGAAAATATGTAAAAAGTATATATAACCTTTAAAACTCATAAACATTTGACAAAAGACTTGCCTGAGGTCACTCAAAATTCTTTTAAATTTTCATCGAGAAAACTGAGCAGCAAACAAACCTATTGCACCCTCTACGGAGTCCTGCAAGCATGATGCAGGCTGACAATACTGGGGTTAGTTCCTAATACTTAGAAGATAAGAGAACCAAAAGTAAGGAGTAATAATATAAACTTTCAGTTTTTTCCTAATGTGCCAAATATGGATACAAATGTCATAATAAAAAATACAAGCATAGAGAACCTATATAAAAAATTTAAATTACCAAGGCCTTGTGAATGTGATCTGTATCTAAAATAGGCATATATTAAGTGACTATAGATGTGAAGAATTGAATGATACACTTTAAAATGATAGAACTAAGGTTATAAAATGTAAATCCAAGATCAAAATGATTGAAAATTACAAAAATAAAAGGGAGGCCAGAGTGATAGCACGGTGGTAAGGAGTCTTGCATGTGGTTGACCTGGGATGGACACGGGTTCGATCCTTGGCATCCTATTCCGAGCCTTCCAGGAGCAACTTTTGAGCTTAGAGCCAGGAGTAACCCCTGAATGCTGACTGGTGTGGCCCAACCACACAAAATTACATAAAATATATTGGAAGATAAAGGAATATATTGAAGTGATGCCATTATTAAATACCAATTTAATCAACTAATTGGCTAATACAGTGCTTCTAAAATATATCACAAAGCTAGCATAGTGATATCTCTACATTAAATCATTTTAAGAGTAATATGGGGGGGGCAGAGTGATAGCACAGTGGTTGGGTGTTTGCCTTGCATGCAGCCAAAGGACTCGGGTTCCATTCTCAGCATCCCATATGGTCCCCTGATTTCTGAGGGCAGAGTCAGGAGTAACCCCTGGGTGTGGCCCCAAAATAAACACACACACACAAACACAAAAGAGTAATATGGCATAGAAAAGAATAAATATTGTTTTTAGTACCCTTGTTTCAACTCAAATTCGCATAAATTGTATTTGATTTTAAGTTAAGCTGCTTAATGTTGATCATCATGAAGTTTTCCTTTCTTGTTAAAGAGGGAGCAACTCTACATTAGGCTTAATTCTGAAGGTAAGGGGTATGTTCTTGTGTTGATTAGATTATTGAATGATTAGATCATTGGAAACCAGTCAATTATCATTCTATTCTGGCACCTTAAATTAGAGAAAAAGAGTTTAAGAAAGCCCAGTGAAGAGAGTGAGTTTTCTTTTTAATTTTGTTTTTATTTTGTTTGGACTTACACCTATCAGTGCTCAGGATTTACTCCTAGATCTGTGCTCAGGGATTACTCCTGGCAGCTTTTAGGGACTATAGGTATGCTCAGAAAATTGAACTGGGGTCAGCTGTGTTGTAGGCAAGAGCCTTATCTCCTGTCCTATCATTTTAACCACAGGATAGTGTTTTATTTATTTATTTTTTTATAGTAAATGTTTCCCTGAAGGAAACAACTGTGACTGCTTGCAAGACAAAAATACCAAATTAATTCTGAAGAAATGAAGTGGGGGGGAGGCTGCTAGAGTCTATAGTGGCTGTAGATCTTCAGTGCATTCAAAACTTGTTAAAGGACACGTTCAAAGCTAGGAGGAAGGACACATGGCCAAGGATGAATACAAAGATGAGGTGACCTTGTAATGGTCTTATCAGGAAGGCTACAGACAAGAATATGTTTCACTAGCAGGACTGCTAGGAGAATAAAATATATTTCAATTATGCTGGAAATAAGTGAATAAAAAAACATGCAACCGCAGTGCTTAGAGCTTAAATATGATATTTTGGGAATGTTAACTTATCTTTGATTAGCTTTGTCTTTTCCAAGAAGAAGTTCTACTATATCTTGTTTCTTCTTCCGTTAAGAGATAGTATTATTATGAGCAAAGACATTTCTTTTTTTTTTATTTAAACACCTTGATTACATACATGATTGTGTTTGGGTTTCAGTCATGTAAAGAACACCATCCATCACCAGTGCAACATTCCCATCACCAATGTCCCAAGTCTCCCTCCTTAAGACATTTCTACCTGTGACTTTTCTATTATGACTTTAGCAGAAATATCTTGTTTGGAAAGAGAACACTGGGGTAGTATATTGCTGAGAAAAGCAGGATTACTCTGGTCATGGAAATTGCATTCACACTTCCAGATGGAATAATGATGGTCAGAATACATACAAAGGTCTTACTATGTAAACTCTTCTGAAGTCTATCCTATAAGCTAAGTAGTATTACTCTCAGTTCTCTAATGATAAATTTAAGACCCAGAGAGGCACCCATGGTCTAGTTATAGAGTAATAAATCCAGAACTTGAACTCAGGCAATCTGAGTCCCTCTGGGCAGCTCTTGGCCACCAGAGAGTGTTGCATTTTTACATAATTTCACAAACATTGTTGATATGTTTACAGAGGCTTCTCAAGAATATTGAAGAAACCAGAAATTGAAGAAATCACCAATGAAGTGCCAAATCTAAGATACCTCTCAGACAGAAAAAAGGTGAATACCTGACATGAAATTTCCTATAACCTAGTATAAATTTGGGTAAGCTGCAAAGTAGATTGGGAGCAGTTGGAACAAGAATACTGAGAAAAGGAACCTGTGAGCCTTGGGAGTTTAAAGCAAGAATAAATCAGGCTCACTTAACTTCATCTTATAAATAGAAGAGTCTCCTAACTTGATAGAAGGCTGAAATTTCTTAACAAAATTATTAACCAGATCTTTGCATTTATATCTTCTTTACAATATGGAAATAGAGACAGTGTTATCTAACACCCTAATAACATGGAAAGTTGAGAAAATATATCCAAGAAGAGTTAGTTAATGACTTGCTCTCAGAGTGTAGTGTGTGTGTCTGGCATGTTGGAGACTTGTGATAAATAGGTATTTAATGAATAAACCATGAAGGAGGGGCATCTAATTCTGTGCTGACCCCTGACATACCTATTATTTTTATGCATCAATGACAAAGAGTTAAGAGGACATGCTTATCAAGATTGCTGGTGATGCAAAGTTATGGGAAAGAATTATTTTCCTAGGTGGTTCAATTTTCATTTTAAAATGATCTCAGCATTCTAAAAATAGTCTATCAAGATCAATTATAACAGAGTATTATGAAATCCTGCATTTAGGCAAATAATCATTAGGCAGGCACAAAAGTAAGACTACTTGAGGGTGATTCATGTGAAATAAATAGCAGCATGATTTTGATTGGACATAGGGTTAGTGTAAGTGAAGAGTGTTCTACAGCCATCGAAGATGCTGTAAAGAATTATTAGGGCCTTTAATAAATAATGTCTATTTTACAAATAAATCAGAATGAACATGAAGTTGTATTAATAAAAATATCAGAGGTTCATCATCAACTATGAGAGCTAGGTTTCACAAAATATATATATATATGGAATGACTGATCTGCATCCAGAGGTGACTAGCCTGATGATAAGTATGTAAACCCAGGCTAAGAAAAATGATGAAAGGCCTAGAAAATACACGTCATAGAAGTAAGACATAATTAAGATCAGGTAGGTAAAGTATCTTATTTTATTATTTTTTAGAAGCACAGAATGATAATTAAAATGTTTTGAGGGCAATTGGATATTCTGAAAAGCAGTGTTCTCTCCCTTCCCAGTACATGATAATACAGGTTTTTGAAGTCTCACAAACAAGAATCCTTTTCCCTAAATAAGATATTATGTATTTGAAATTTTAATGACTCCAAGTGTGGTCAGCAATAGCTTCTTGTCATCCTACATATATGGTTGATAATTTCAGATCTAATTCATATATAGTGAATTTCTTTGGCCACACCTGGTAGTGCTCACTTCTGGCTCTCTATTAGAAATCACTCTAAGCAGTGTTTAGAGGAGAATATGTGGTGCCAGAGATTGAACCATTGGTCACCTGCATGCAAGGCAAGTGTCTTACTCTCTGCACTCCCTTCAACACAAGACTGGATTTTTCTTTCTTTATTTTTTGGAAAGACTGGATTTTTCAAAAATAGTAGTTTAGCTATTTTGGTTTCTAGGTAGTAAAAGTATGTAAGTCAGTACACGTAATTTTTTGCCTTTTTTCACCAAACCTGATCCTTCTTGCTATGTCATTACAAGAGAGCTTGAATGAAGGTCATGAAAACTTAAGTTGTTTGATTTGGAATGAAAAAAAAATCAAAGAGAATAGATGATGCATGTGATGTGGAAATAAATTTCTGGTTGGACCAAAGCCTAGTTTTTCAGTCATAACCACACTGACCATTTTTCTCTTTGGCCTTAGAAAGGAAGTGACTGTACATTAGATGTTCCATGACCTTTGGACAGTTCCAAATCATCTAGTTGTCATACTTTGCCAGCTTTTAAATGTTCCCACAGATTTATAATACTATAGGAGTTTTGAATATTGAATTTAGCCTTAGAGAAAAGTTTTTTGTGGTATTGTTTTACAAGTTTTTATTTTATCATTTTACTTCAGAGTGTTATAGTTCATATTTCATGCCATTCTTCTTTGGATGGAAGAACAATGCACTCCAAGATTTTTTAAATAAGAGTGAAGCAATATAAGGGATAGAATTGTTATTTACCTGGGTAATGCTGGCCAACTTCTGTAGCAAGTTGATATGATATTCATCTTCAACATCAATTCGGAACACTTTCTCACTGAATAGTGGGATAACAGCAGAAGAAAACATTCAAAATAGTGGAATACATTTAGATCGGGGGCTAGCAAGTAATAAAGATCTGCTCTTTAAAGGAGTTTCTTACTTACCCTTCAAAGTGCTCACTAGCACCGTGAGATGATGCAAAGGCCACAGACAAGAGAACCAAGAAGGCCAACATTGTGCCTGATTAAATCAATCTTTGCAGGGAGTTTTACCTGCTTTTATAAACCTGGATGTTATTTACAGACACTATCAAATCTTGATTAATAAATTTTTCCTGGCATTATTGCCTTGGGAATTGTGTAAAGTATGAGACGCTTTCTCTTTTAGCACCTGTGGAAGCAGAACAAATAATCTCAAATCCAACTGTTCTAACTTGGATGTCAGACCTTGAATTGTTTGGAGAGAAATGAAATTTCAATAAATTCTGTTTTATAATATTTCCATTTTGAATTGAGACTTATATACAATAAATTATAAAAATTAAACATAAAATTTATAAATATGGATAAATATAGACTATCCAATAAACAACTCAATCAAGACGTAGAATATTTCATCATCATGCCAAAAAATTTCTTTGTCTAAAAGAGTGAAGGGTTTAAGATTTTATTTTACCTCAAGACAAAAAGTTTCTTGCTCAGTTTTCATAGATTATGGCAGAAGATACAAGATTTCTGAGTCAGAATCAAAAGACTTTATGGCATATGGCACAGCAGGTTGATAAACTTTATGTTTATTTCATTTTTTTTTGCTTTCTAGTCTGTAGAATGATTTAGCTAGAAGCTAAATATGTAGGTGTGTGTAATAATTTTAATACCAGATTTAGAAAACTCAGTCTTAGGAGAAGACAGCTACAAAATCTTTATGATATCCCCAGATGACATATTAGCTGTTGTCTCAGAAGGAAAACAATAAATTTTAAAAAGAAAAAAATTATTATAAGTGCTATAAGTTTTTCAGAGATATTGAAGTTTGTGCTTCATGTCTCATTTTATATAAATTTTTATTTTTATGCAAATTTTTCATGATTAATAGGCCAAGAGGTACCTTTGAATCTGTCTCCTGTTACAGTATAATTTGGAAGTCTGTAAACTGTACTATGGTGTTAAAATTCATCCTACATGATATCTCAGTTTCTAGAAAAACATTTCTTAAGCATATTCTAAGGTGTTAAGTAGAAAAGGATTCTGAGGTCAAATGTGTTTACATAAACCAAAACAAAAAAGCTCAGTTAGTGTAGAGCTTTTGGGAGCGCTTAATGTATATTGTAAATGATCAAAGAAAGACTATGATGCAACATTCCCCAAACTTCCCACAGTGGAGAGTGTGGGGTTGTCCAGGACCAGAAAACACAAAAAGATTTGGGGCTTTTCTTATAGCATGTTCTTGTATCTTTGACTATGCAATGTTTTCTTCAAAAACTATCAATTAGGACTACTTGTGCTGGGAACATGTTTTGGAAAATTAGACTGAGTTAAAAATGGAATGTTTTAAGAGAGTTTCAGCCTTGTGAGTTCTTGGTCTCTTGTTCAAGGCCAGAGTCTATTGTAACTTCAATATTAAGGTCACTCCAGCTAAGTGAAATATTCAAAGCTACAAAAGCTTGGTTCTTGGTCTTTAAGTCCTACTGTGCCAGGTAGACACATTTTACATCTTAAGTCAGTCATCCAGTTGTCAGTGAGTAAGCCAGAATTTCCCTGTAACTTGATGGGTTTAATTGGTTTATGATCCAATCCACTGGTATTGCTCCAAAGAGGGCAAAAACAACCTGAAAATGTTATCCAGGTGCACCAATGGCCTGTTAGTTTTGGATAATTATCTTTAATATTCAAATAAATGGCCTTTTTATGGATAAAAATATTTATGGATAAAAATATGGAGACTAATAAATATTTTCTTGGCTGGTATTTCTCTTTGGCATCTCCTATTGTTGGCATATATATATTTTAAACATAATTATTGTCATTAATTAGCATATTCTGTATATCTCTGTAGGAATGCTGTTTGGTAGTGAATTACAGACCAGTATTTTGAAAGCTGGGAGATAAACAGGACAAGTTCATCTCATAAATCTTACCACCTGAATCATCAATTTGAGTTTCCTTATTGAAACAAGGAAAACATCTTTAATCATGCAAATATTTGGAAACTGTAAGCAGAACTTTATTTGGAATTTGGGAGATAATTAAAATGGACAAGTTATGATTGATTCATGCATGAAGAATGGGTTAGTTAAAAAGCAGTTTGGTTCTCTTTCTGTCCTTATATCAACACTCCATCAATAGGAATTAAGAAAACAGCAATACCAAACTCCAGCTCCTTGCTGAGGGCAATTAATCAGGACAGAAGAAGGGGGAAGTAAGTTGGAATGAGGTCAAATAAATCAACCTGGTTTTGGACTTACCTACCCTCATCTTTATTCATTCCTATAGTTCATGTTAAGATTTTTATATTTATTTGTATATTACAATATATATTTTAAGGAACATTTATGATATTTAAATAGTTAAGTGAATAAATTATCTATATTTCTATAGAACATTTTTATGAAAATAAACTTGTAAGAAGATAAACATTTCGAGCTTTGGTTTAAATATAAGAAATGTCTTCTGTATTCTCGTGTACAGGGTAACAAGGGAAGAGACTTATTTTTCGTTGAAAACTTCGTAATTGCTTCTTTTAAGATGCTTTCATAAATTGAATATTAAAGCTCCTTAAATCCTATTGAGGAAAGGGCAGGTTTTTAATAGATAAAATCTAATAATATCAAAGGCCATATGGGCAGAGAAATAAAAGCATCAAGTCAATTAAAAAAAAAAAGAGAATGTCAATATGTTTCTGACAACCTGTTTACTACTTACAGGATGTATCCTCCGCAAGGGCTGTGTTCTACTTTGCATGGCTCCGGTTCAATTTCAATTTATTCTTAAAATTAGTTTGGAAGGGCAACCCCCAGGCACACACATACCGCAGCTGATGCTGTCATTTGGCAATCTGGTTCTAACCACCAGATAGTTTTCTGTTGTTGTTCTTTTCCTAGTTTCTATGTCATCGAAACTCTTGTGTTTCTCTCTATTATTTTACCACAAGGTAACTAAATAGGCTAATCCTATGCTGACCAATCTGACTGATCAATTTGAGTAATAAATCCACAAAAGATTTTCCTGGTGACATTTGAAAAGCTTGACATCTGAATGCTCAGAAAGATGATCAGTGTAGGACATATTAGCTCTTGAATGTTCATTCATGAAGAGTCTTGCATTTTTATGCACGGTTGGAGGACATGGCATTATACCATACTACTTGAATCCTTCCATACTACTCTGAGATTTATATAGATAAATTGCTATCTTGATTGATATTTAAAAGAAGATCCCCACTTTTTTTTATTGTTCCTTTTCCTTTGATTTCCATTGTTTTGGTCTCTGCAAGAAGAGTTGAGTTGGCTTCGCAATTAATGACCTAATTTTGCAGCACTGCATGCTGCTCCCCAATATTGATCTGACTTGGAGGCAAGTCAGTTAGCACCATGTCAGCAGGAATGATTCTGACAGATGTTAGAAACAGTAACATAAGACTCTGGGAGTTTTTAGAATATGGTAGTCTGGAGTATGGGTCTGAGAAAGTTATACTAATGAATAGAGACCACGGCACAGTGTCAAAGAGAATCCATAAGGAAAAGTGAGTCATCAGTCAGTCAAAAGAAACACCAGCATTCTCAGTAAACATTGGGAGGTAGGGCTAACAGGCACCAAAATATCCCTTATTCACTTTAGATTAGAGGAATAGACTCAAAGGCACATGCTTGATATTGTTTCTCTGACATGGAGAGTGCTTCCAAACCTCATGCCATGCTGTCCCAGTTTATGAGTATTGGCTATTGACATGTCCCTGTTAATCCAAGGAGAGAGCTTTTGTGGATGAACTATGGTTTTCATTCTCAGGATTGATGTACCACTGTCAGATAACATGATCCATTAGCTCCAAGCTGGTCTTATGTCTCCTAATAGCATTAGACATTCAGTAGCCACGTTTCAAAGTGGTAACACAAGGATAAATCAAAGAGCAAATTGCATTTAGGTATGCCATCTGTTGCCTTTATCTGATGAATTCCAGCCCAGAGGACTTTCACTGGGCATGCATATATGAGCCATTGTTTTTTATTGTCTGACTTTTTGCAAACATTGGACAAATGCTCACCCATGCTGTCAGTCTTCTAGGAAAGATGAAAATTCAGCAGAAGTGAATTTTCTCTAGTTTGGAAAAGTTTTTGTTTTAATAAAATAAACCACAACAGAAGAAAAACCAGCATGTACTCATTTCTCTGAGTGCAACATCTCAGCAGGCTTTAGGATCTCATCCACGAGGGGTAAATTGTTTAATGTGTAATTGTAAGCAGAACTGTAAAAAGGCCATATTAGGTTTCCATGATTTTATTCTCTTCTGGTAAAAGATCATTACTTCTCCCTGGGCACCTAATGGTTAAGTCTCTCACACATTTTCCATTACTAAGAAAAATTTTGACTTCTGATTATATTTTGTGTTAGGCCAGGGTTTTTGCCTGTGTGTGTGTGTGTGTGTGTGTGTGTGTGTGTGTGTGTGTGTGTGTTTCAGGAGCTGGTGTGTTTTAGAAATTGTTCCTAGTCCTTGCCCAGCTCCGAGCAGTTCTTAAGAGATATTCCAGGTTCTGTGTTTAGGAATGATCTCTGGCAGTCCTTTGGGGACCATAGGCAGTGCTTTTATTTGTTTTACTATTTTTCTGTTTTTCATTTATACCTTGCTGTGCTCAGGGTTACTCCTGGATTTATACCTAAGAATTAATTATTGCAGGGCTCAAAGGGCCATATATAGTGCTGAGGATTGAACTGGGGTCAGCCTCATGCAAGGCAAGCACCTTAACCCTTTCTTGTACTATTTTTCTGGCCTGGTGCTGGGGTTTTGAACTGGGTTCAGATATGTAAAGCTCTCTTTCCAGTGTTTTTTTTTGATATATTTTTAAAAAGAAATTTATATTTTTCTAATGTTTGAATGGTAATTTTTTGTTTATTTTGACATAAAAAATTAAGAATATTTAATTTTGGGTGAAAATTATTCTCTTTTTCCAGAGCATGTTAACAGAAATCATGAATTTCTAAGAATGCAGTTATGTTATGGCTCTATCAATTGGAGACATTTTGTCTTTTGTTATATTATCTAGCTGGCTTTTTATTAATATTTGCTTAGATGTAGTACTTACCAAGATCAGTAAAAACTTCAAGGACTTATGAAGATTTTTAAGTAATATAATAAAATGTGCTTTCTAGTTCTGAGGCTAACTCAAGTCCACATGGTATGTGAATCCAACAGATGGGATAGGGGGTTATTTTGGCAGTGGACAGTTGAAATATGCCCTTAGTTATTTGTAGAAGGCTTTTGGTAAAGTTCATAAAAATTCATTTTTATACCCAATTTGGTTCAGAGTATAATATATGAGTAAGGGGAACTGGTTTCAGTCCAATAGGCATAAGGGTAGCAGTTGTGCAATGTTATAGTTGATAGCAAAGTTGATGGCATTGAATGGTAAGGCCATAGACTGAATAAAAAATGTGAATTGACAGACGGACTCCATGATCAAGAGAAATATGGGTCCAAGTCACACGCTGGATAAGGAAGGACTTTGGTGTCAAAATGAAGAACAACAGCTGATAAATTTCCCCTGTCTCTGGCATGGAATCTTTGAGGGTTTGAGAATCAGAACCTGTCTCTGATTGGGACCAGGAGGGTGGTCCAGAAGAGTATATATTTTCTGTTCATTCACATTTAGGTATGTTTGGCTCAAATTCACTTACAAATTCCCTCCCTCAGCATGACTCCATACATTTGTCTTGATTCTGGTAAGAGCTCTCATGTCTGCTGTGAATACGGTTTTATTTTATTTTGGGCACTGTGGGTTAGATTTGCGATATGTTAGTGATAGGGGTTAGTGCCTAAAATATTCCAATTCCACACCCTCAATCATTCTCTATCATAGATGCTGATGCCTTTTACCATTGTCTCTGTGTCCCACGATGAGTAAATTGAGTTCTGTAGACTAGTTCTCTTGTTCAGTTGCCTTTGACCACTTGTTATTTACATACTCTGTTAACTTACAGTGAATAACAATTTATCATATTGAGAAACAGAGCAGAGAGGTTCAAAGTGAAAATTACATGTAGAAATTCTTAATGGCCTGGATCTCTTATATGGTTATTGAATCATCATATATTAAAATTATATAGTTACTTATTCATATCACTAGTTTACATGCATTTGGGGATTAAAAAAGGAGGCAACTCAAGGCTTTTCCTTTCCATGTCCCTCATATTTTGCTGTACCTATGCAAACAACAATTGCCACTGTTTTTGCTGTACTTCTTGTACTTTTTGCTGTACTCTTACCCTTAAACAAAAAAAAAAAAAGAAAGAAAAGAAGAAATGCTTATTAAACATTCTGCTAGGTCTTTAATGAGTTAATGGTGATCCAATGATTTTCAAAAATATACTTGCTTCTGAAGCTTTTCTTTCTCTTACATCTTATTAGTTTTTCTATTTTTTAATAACTTTGCCTTTATTCTTTCTGAATTGAATGAATTATGATCAATTGTGTCAACTATGTGATATATTTCCTTTAAATAAATTAAAAGAAGAGGCAACTATATATATATATATATATATGGCAAAAACATATATGTTTTTGGGCCACACCTGGGGTTATTCCTGTCTCTGCACTCAGAAGTTGCTCCTGGCAGGCATGTGAGACCATATGTAATGCTGGAAATAGAACCCAGATCCGTCCTGGATCAACCACGTGCAAGATAAATGCCCTACCACTGTGCTATCTTTCAGACACCAAGGCAGCAACATTTTTTAAATTTATTTTTTATTTTTTTAATTTTTATTTAAACAAATTTATTACATACATTATTGTGTTTGGGTTTCAGTCATGTAAAGAACACCACCCATCACCAGTGCAACATTCCCATCACCAATGTCCCAAATCTCTCTCCTCCAACCCTACCCCCTCCTATACTCTAGACAGGCTTTCTATTTTCCTCGTACATTCTCATTATTAGGATAGTTCAAAACGTAGCTATTTCTCTAACTAAACTCATCCCTGTTTGTGGTTAGCTTCGAGGTGAGCTGTAACTTCCAGCTCTTTTCTCTTTTGTGTCTGAAAGTTATTATTGCAAGAATGTCTTTCATTTTTCTTAAAACCCATAGATGAGTGAGACCATTCTGCATCTTTCTCTCTCTCTCTCTGACTTATTTCACTCAGCATAATAGATTTCATGTACATCCATGTATAGGAAAATTTCATGACTTCATCTCTCCTGACAGCTGCATAATATTCCATTGTGTATATGTACCACAGTTTCTTTAGCCATTCATCTGTTGAAGGGTATCTTGGCTGTTTCCAGAGTCTTGCTATGGTAAATAGTGCTGCAATGAATATAGGTGTAAGGAAGAGATTTTTGTATTGTATTTTTGTGTTCCTAGGGAATATTCCTAGGAGTGGTATAGCTGGGTCATATGGGAGCTCGATTTCCAGTTTTTGGAGGAATCTCCATATTGGCAGCAACATTTTTAATATGAATTCTTTTCTTTGATGCTGGTCACCTCTGAAAATGGTTCTACATTTTTATGTTTATTTTGAGGAGCCTATCTGGGAGTGTTCAGGAATTGCTCCTGGTAACTATATGTGGGACTGGGATTGAGCCTCAATTAGCTGCATACAAGGTAAATATTTTACCCACAGAATGATCTCTCCAGTTCTGCTTTACATTCTTAATCTAATCTAATTTTTTTTTTCACTTTTGGATATAATTGTATTTATTATTTTTATTGGTTCTTTGGGTATATATTTTATTTATTTTTTTATTTTTATTTTTAAGTGTCAGAAATCAAACACAGGACCTTATATGCACATGGAAAATACTCTACTGATGAGCTACCTTCCTGGTGGCATTATGTTTTCTTTTCTTTTTTTTTAAATTGAAGTATTACTGCTTTAAAATATATAACATAAAAGATGATATACTTTATATGTTTTGTTTTGGGCTCCCACCTTGTCATGCTCAGAGGTTATTCCTGACTCTGCTCTCAAGAACTATACCTGGAAGTGCTCAGGGTGCCAGAGATAGACCCTGCAATGGCCACATGCAAGGCAAATGCCCTACCCTTTGTACTATCTCTTTGGCTCCAAGATGTATATTTTTTTAGGAGAACACTTCAGCCACACCAGAATACCAATCACCCTACTCTCTGAATCTTGTTAAAATGTCTGTCTGGCAGATACACAGGTTGGTATTCTGTATTGTGTTATTGGTCAATCTTCTGAAGGCAGTTTCTGTAAGCACCTGGATTTAATAACTAATAATAAGTGTTTAGTCCTAGAACCACTAACATTTTATTAGATTAGAATCCTAGCCATATTTTTCTTTTAGTCATTGGGGTTGCTGAATCATTCTTTGTGTATGGGACTGCCCAATGCACTTTAGGGTTTTATCTGCCTTCCTAGAATGTCCCATGGAATGTCTCCTCTGAATTGTGCCAGCCAGCAGTGTACTCAGGCACTATGAAGAGTCACAATAGGAGAAGGGCCCATATGTTCAAATTTCAATCAGACATGACATTTTTTGGGTTCCCTTTCAGCATTCGTAAGAACCATTAAAGCATGAAATCATGCAACTAGACCAGGGCCAATGAGAGAGATCCTTATCTGACAGCAGGAAAAGAGCAACTAATTAATAATAATGTAAAGCTTAGAATAAAAAATTATTAAAAATAATTTTAAGTGAAAAAATGCCCAGTGGAAAAAATATCTAAGGTGTTGTCAAGAGAATTTAGAACTAAAGCGGTTAAGGAAGTGAGGGTTAAAAGGGACCTTGGGACAATGGTGAAGGGATACTGGATCTCTTGGTAATTGGTCTGGTACCATAGATTTATAAACATAAAACAACCATATTATTACTATTGTAAATCATGATAGTTAAATGACAAAAACAGTTGATTAAATACTTCTACTTAATGAAACTTTCCCTCAAATTTCAGTCAATACACCTTTAGTCTAAGATATCAAAACACAATTTTGAGAGATCATGTACAGCAAGGAGTGATGAAGAATTAGGAAATAATTTACATGGTGGTATATCTATCTATATGGTTGTCAACATATAGTAACTATATAGTTGTACAAATAATATTTAGTTGTGAAACTAAAGGTTCAACTTTATTTTTATTACCTATATACTCGAGTATAAACCAAGTTTTTCTGCATAAAATTTGTGCCCAAAAATCCGAATTCGGCTTATATGAGGGTCATACAGGTTATTTGATTCAGTGCAAGAGCACTGAGTCAAATGAACACAATCTTCTGCCGTCTACTGGAGGGTTCCGTGCTTCAGCTCAGTCCACAAGTCGCGGCTGAACTGAAGAGGTAGGTGGCTGAACTGAACTGGATGCCACTGAGTTATTTAACCCACAATATTCTGCGCTTTGTATGACACCGACAGCAGTGATGATGAAATCTCCGAACTCAGTGAAGATGACAATGTTTATGCTGATACCCTCACATCAGAAGCTCTGTTTGGTCATATGATGATGAGAAATCCAGTTTTGAAGGATTTTAACCTTTATAATTTAGCTTGATTACCTATTAAGCTATGGTTTTCTGCACTTTATTTAAAGTTTAAAGTAATTGTTGCTAGTTTACAGTTTTCTTTTGCAATAAATATTGAAAAACATTTAACCTATGAATTTCTCAATTATTGTAATTGTTTTGGGTATATATTTTCATTTTTGAAATTCACCAGTGTCTGCTGCATTTTCCACCTCAGCTTATACTCGAGTCACTAAAATTTCCCAGCTTTTAGGGTAAATTAGGATGGTTGGCTTATACTCAAGTTGGCTTATACTCGAGTATATAGTATTTGTTTTATATTTATTTTCTTATTTTTGGGCCATACCCAGTGATGCTCATGGCTTACTCCTGACTCTGTATTTAGGGTTTACATTTGGTAGTGTTCAGGGGACCATCTGGGATACCTGGAATTTAACCTGTGTTGGCCGTATGCAAGGCAAATGCCCTACCCACTGTGGCTTTTGTCCTAGAAGGTTAAATTTTAGCAACTTTCAATTACTTCAAATCTATCTCTTAGGCCCCTTTGCAGTCAATTCCTGTTCTTTCCTTCATATGCAAGTCGCTATGGATCTATTTTTAACTTCCTGTATTTCTATTTCCTGAGCATTTTGTCTGAGTAGAATAATGTAATGCATGATTTTTTATGCTCATGTTTTCAATGAGCATAATGCTTCTACAATTTGTCTATGTTGATAGTATTAATCAGGAAAGCGTATTCCTAGTTAATACTGGATGAAATTTTGTTGTCATGGTAGGCGACATTTTTTCCATCCATTCATCAGTTCACAGTCCTTTTGATGGTTTCAAATCTTTGGTTATTATTAATGATATTGCTAAATTGTTCACATTTATGATCCCTTGTATGACTAGAAAATAATTTCTTGATAAAAGTCCCGGCCTTGTCTCAAAACATGATGTCGTTCTATAGACATCTTGGGATATCTTTTAACATGGGGTTCTAAGGAAGCTTAAAGTGAAATGCCTAAATTTTAAAATATTAATGAGTATCTGAATATGGGAAGTGCAGTTAAAAGACTGTTAAAATTTACTTGGCATCTGGTACAATTTACTGTCATTCACTGGTAACTACCTCCAGTCTTCCTGTCTGGAATAAAAATGACATATACATTATATTTACTACTCTGCTAATATCACCCCAAAGCCTAGCAATTGTCATTTCCAGACTGTCAGCTACAAGGCCATGCAGCTATCTAATTCTTTAACATCATGGCCTTGAATGTATTATTTGATCCCATCCTGTGTCCTATTATGGATGAAGGGCATTTCACAATTGGAAACTGAGATTGAAATTAACTCTTAAGGAGGATCAAGAAAGAAAAGAATTTCTTTTAACATGACTTCAACACGCTGAACAATACACATGTTGATTTATCAGAAAAGCTAAGAGATTGAAAGATTTGTCTCACTTTAATTGTCTGTGTTTTATTACTTTTTTTATCTTTGTAGAGAAATGTGGAGTACAATTCACAGGTGCATATTTTAAACAATCCGAATAAGAAAAATTTGATGATGATGAGTAACCTTTCTCCCTCCCCCCCCCCCTCCCCCCCCCCCCCCCCCTCCCTCCCCCCCCCCCCCCCCCCCCCACCCCCTCCCGCCCTACCTCCCCCCCCCCCTCCCTCCCTCCCTCCCTCCCGCCCTGCCTTCCCTCCTTCCTTCATTCCTTCCTTCCTCCTTCCTTCCTTCCTTCCTTCCTCCTCCTTCCTTCCTTCCTTCCTTCCTTCCTTCCTCCCTTCCTTCCCCCTCCTTCCCTTCCTCCCTTCTTCCTTCCTTCCTTCCCTTCCTTCCTTCCTTCCTTCCTTCCTTCCTTCCTTCCTTCCTTCCTTCCTTCCTTCCTTCCTTCCTTCCTTCCTTCCTTCCTTCTTCCATTTCTTTCCTTTGGCAGTTTCCAGGGATTATTCCTAGATCTATGCTCAGGAATTCCTCTTGGTGATTCTCAGGGAATCATATGGAGTTCTGGGAATAAAACTAGAGTCAACTATGTGCAAGAGAAATGCTTAAATCCTTGTATTATTTCTCTAGCTCTTTTCCCTACTTTTCTCAATTTTCATTTAGGAGCCCCAATTATCAATGCTATTAGTACTAGAGTTTTAGGCAAACAATGTTCAAACACCACATGGACCACAATAGTATCAGTGCCTTGCCAACAGTATCACAAGATATCTTCTCATTGACTCATGTCTTGTTAGAAACTCTGTTCTGTAGATTAACTCTCTGGGTCTGATTTTTATTATTTTAGTATATTATTTTCTAGACTTTTAAAATGTAACAGTTATAAAGCATTTGAATTTTAGCAATGGTATCTCGTGATTTACTATAAGAAATTAGTATTCTTTGCCCCCCATTTCTTGCACAAAGTTCTTAAAGCATTTGAAATTTCCTCAGTGCTTAAAGCTGTAGGGATATTAATAACACAATTTTTATGATTTTGTGTAAATAAGGTGACCTTTATAAAGCACCTAAGGGTGGGAACTAGTTGCTAGGGAACCAACCCTGAGATTGGAGGGTTGGAAATTTCAGCACCCACCCTGCCTGATCTTGAGGAGGAAAGAGAAGTGGAGATTGAATTGATCCAATGTGGCCATTGATTTGAATCCATTATTCCAGTGTGCTGAAGCCTTCATTGAAATGTAACATTAGTAGAATTTTCTGGGAGAGAAGTAAGTGCAGGGGACGGGGGCATTCACTTTTCCCCCAGGCTTTGTCCTATGCTACTCTTCCATCTGGCTCTTACAGAGTTGTACATGCCCTTGAACCAGTAGTCCAATAAAAAGTAAGAAGCAACAAATGTTTCTATTTGTTCCATGGAGGGGGTCATAGATTCTTGGTTCATAGTTCATCCCCGGTATTATGATTCTGGCCCAAAAATAGAAGCATTGATGACATCAAAAGTATGTGTGTCCTTCACAAGGAAATCTCAAAAGACAATGGGGAAGCCTGTACTTTCATCATACATATAGGCCTATATAACTCTACCTCTTATCCTGTTTCACCCCAAATGTAAAGTAATCTCCTGTATCACTTTCTCCCTTTTTCTTTTTTTTTCTTTTCTTTTTTATCCTTGTTCATTTTGTTTTGTTTTGTTTTAGTTTTTGTTATTTGATTTGATTTGTTTTTGTTTCTTTTGGGTCACTCCCGGCGGCACTCGGAGGGTGCTCCTGGCTCTATGCTCAGAGATCGCCCCTGGTGGCATGGGGGATCATATGGGATGCCGGGATTTGAGCCACCATCCGTCTGCAGGAAGGACAGAAGCCTTGTCTCCATGCTATCTCTCCCGGCCCAACTTTACTCCTTTAATTACGTCTTTTATTTAATCTTTTTTTTTTATTAAAGAAACTCTTTTTTTTCTTTAGATATGTGTGAGTATATATATTCCTAGTTTTTGTTGGGTGTCTGTTTTCTTCTCTCTCCACACCCAAATCCATCAGAATTCTCCACAACAGCACCAGGAGCCCAATCCCCTCCAGGGCATTCATGATGCTGCTCTGACTCCAACATGTGCCAGTGCTAAATTTATAACCTGACAATGAGGAAATGGGAACAACTTGATCTAAGAGCAAGTTGTCCTTCCTCAGCAGCCACAATAAGACAAAATCAGAAAACATGTCACCCTTTGATCTGTGCAAAAGCCAAGATCGTTATATACAGATGACTGGTTGTTACAACCAGGACGGGATGGTACACATCCAGGGACCAACAACAACAACAACAACAAGAGCAGCAACAAAAAGTTCTAGCCTAGCTTTTGGTCTACGATCTGTTCAACAAACAAGAGATCCAATTCTAGAGGTCTGACTGAGACAACCACAACTGAACGGGTCTTCCGGAAACATAACGAAAGACTTTATCCCAGGCTCCATCCTAGGAGCAACATGATGACCAAGACCACCAACTACAGAAAATAGATTAAAACAACACTGTAGAAGCAGAACTGCTAGAACCACAAAGAAAGACTTCATCATAAGCTCCATTCCTTGAGCTGCACAGTCACCAAGATCTCTAGATACAGAGGTCTGATTTTACCATCCATGACGAAGCAGAAGTCTTCCATACACCACGAAAACACCGAAGGGGAGAGTAAATGATCATGCAAGGAGTCTATAGTTAATCCCATGACAGTACATTTCGGGGGGGGGAGAAACCCCAATAGTTACTGTGCCTATGCAGGGGAAAAAGAAAAAAAAAGCACAAAACAGTCATTTTTCCACATATTTATTTATCGATTAATCGATGTCTTTATATTAGTGTAGAGATTGAAGTTGATGTCTCCAATATTATTTTATTTTATTTTATCTTATCTTTCTCTTTCTATTTGCACTCGGGCATGAGTTGATTTCAGAACCGAGACTGTTGTGTGGTGCTTGTCTTTATTGCTGTGGTGCTCACTGGATATTTAACTTGATATTTCTTTCTGTATTGTGGTGGTGTTTCAATTGTCTTTTTCATGTCTTCTCTCGAACTGAGGTTGAAATCCTCTGGAAGGACTCCGCCTATTTTCAGCATATTTGACTTCTTTTCTTTTCTTATTTTGTACCCCAATCTATTGCTTTTCTTTCCTTCAAACAAAGCCACATAACTCGATGTATCTAGCTCTGCTTCTTAAATAGAGGTGGAGACAGGGGAGGGTACCAGGACCAAACAGATATATGATCACTAATAGTGAGCTGGACAAAGAGGGGACCACCTACTTTAGCAGTCCGGGGGTGATGATGGGGTATATGGGTTGCAGAAGGGGAACTGGGATGGGGGGGAGGACAAATTTGGTGATGGGTATTCCCCTGATTCAATGTTGATATGTACCTAAAATACTACTGTGAAAGATATGTAAGCCATTATGATCAAAATAAAAATGAAAAACAATGGATGTGTGTCAGGCAGTCATGGAACACTGAGCCATACCTGGAGGGTCAAGTGCTTGCTCCAGGAAGTGCTAGAGCTGAGTTAGATAGAAAAACACCCAAAAGGGGTGAGAAAAATCTCATTAATTTTTACATACACATAATAGGAATAACCACTCATGCTTGATTAATCTGTGCCCTTTCAAAATTCCTCTTTAGTACTCTAGCTTTTAAATAGGACAACACGAACTACTGTTGTTTTTGAATTTCAAATCAAAAATACATTTCTGGGATTACACTGCACAAGTCTGCCTCCACCCCAGGCTCACTGGAGAAGGCGGGGTTTTGCACACCAAAGGAATCAGACCCTATGGAGCACTCAGCCTCCTGTTTTCTCCTGGTGTTGTGCATATGCTGATGGTGGCCAGGTGGAGGATTTGGCTAGCCCAGCTAATTGCTTCTGTCTGGAGGAATCAGGGAATAGTGCAGCAACAATGATCTACCCTAGACACAAATTAAACAGCACTGAAGAGCACTTAGAAGAAATTAACAAAGCTCCAGAATGGAAAGTGACTTTCAAAAATTCATTCTCTTTTTATTTCAATTTTACGATTAATGGGAAATGAATAAATGAAAAGACTTAGAAAGAAAGGAAATGGTAAGGGATTATTACCACAACATAAAGCTTTTATAGATATTATATTTGAATGGGATAAATAAGGGAGTTGAATTTTTAATCATTTAAAACCTTCTTTTAAAGGATTCCTTTGATTTCAAAAGACATTTCTTTGAAAGTTACTTTGATTTAAAAAGGATATTT
Organism: Suncus etruscus; assembly: GCF_024139225.1. Classification (NCBI taxonomy): domain Eukaryota; kingdom Metazoa; phylum Chordata; class Mammalia; order Eulipotyphla; family Soricidae; genus Suncus; species Suncus etruscus. The sequence continues at coordinate 18,908,184 of NC_064860.1, forward strand.
CTTTGAAAGTTCCCAGACTAAGCTTTAGATTTCAAAGTATAAAAATAATAGAATTTTGATTTTTTTCTCCCTAATGTAAATAGTGCCATCATCATTCTTTTTCTCTGGCTGATGTGACTTTAGCTTATGTTGTATCAGGCTACTGGGACTTGAGACTTGAGACCTTGTATGAGACTTGACTCTTGAAGCTACAATCTCCTGACTTCAGTATATAAAAAGGAGGCAGTTTTAGCACATCACTGTTATGTAGTTCCCTAAATGAGAGCAGGATAGGGGTTACAACTTTCCACAGTACACAAAATTCAAGTTAGCTTTCTGCCGGTTTGAAATGTAATCATTATTTGAATAGATCAGTTCACAAACATCATCATGATATCCCAGTAATGAAAACATGGGCAGTCTCTTTATTTTATTTTATTAATTGTCATACAAATCACTCTTACATAATTCCTAAAACTCATGGACTTAGAAAAAACACTGTTCAAATTCACATCTCAGGGAGCCAAGATTTGAATCAAAGTATACTTATTTGTACTTATACCCACAATCAGGAAGAGTGTTGCACTATAAAAAGCAATTAGCCTTATGAAAAATAAAGTATTATTAATATCTGACTTACGTAAATGCTTCTACCTGTCTGGTCTTCTTTATAAACAATATAACAATGCAACATTTGCACCTGTGCCAGATATTTGGGGCAATATCTGAAAACTGGTCTGAAAATCTGGTCAACAAATTTAAAAATGTGTTAACAAGATTGGGAAAGAGAGCAAAAAGCAGTAGGAAGACTTTTCTTGGTGTACTTCCTCTACAAAAGTTTTTTATTCTGAGACACAGGGAGAAAATTCAGGGAGTCTATGAGTGAAGATATAAAAAAGTTATTTTATTTTTTTCTCACTTCCTACCCAAAGTTGGCATTTCCTTAAACTATTAATATAGGCCACACACCCAGAAGTGTTAACCATAACCAAGTATGTCTTTAACACAAATTACAAATGTTTGTATATCACTTTGCTATTGTTCCAGGTTTCTCATACTATTTTTCTACTCATGACAACTTTGAAACGATGGTGGTGACTAGACTTGCCATAAGAACTTTTTATTTAATTTAATTAAAAAAAGCATATAAACTAAGGCAGGAGCCCATAGTAAGTGTATAGCAGGGGTCCTCAAACTTTTTAAACAGGGGGCCAGTTCACTTCCTCAGACCATTGGAGGGTCTGATTATAGTAAAAACAAAACGTATGAACGAATTCTTATGCAAACTGCATATATCTTATTTTGCACTGAAGAAACAAAACAGATATGGGCCATAGTTTGAGGACCACTGGTGTATAGGGTGCTTGCCTTGCATGCAGCTGGCCCTGCATTAATCCTTGTAACCTATTGGTTTCTAAACCCTTCAGGGGTGATCCTGAACACAGAGCTAGTAAGCTGGTTATAGCCATGTGTAGTGCCAAAATAAAAAAAAAATGAACAAGAAGCACATATACTATAGCATTTGGTTTTATAATCTTTTATAATTGCATTTCAATTAAATTATTATTCTAGGAAGGGGTTTCTAGGCATCACCAAAGATATTCTACTGCTATAAAGGTTAAGAAATTCTTAATTTTTAACATCAAAGTTTCCTTCTTGAAGAGGAGCTGGAAGACATAGCTGTGCTGTTTATCCCCAGAATGGCAAGGCCTGGGGCTTCAGGAGTGACTGCAAAGCAGGTTGATTGACCTTTCACAAGCATTCACTTATGTGTCCAATGACAAGAAAAAGGAAAGGGAGCATTGATCTCTTACTACTGAGATGACTCTTCTCAACCCTTCCCCACCATCCTCCCTACCACCTCCTTTTATAGATTATCTAATACATGTCATTGTCATCTCATTGCCAAGTGAGAGAAAACTTTAGTACAGAGAGAAGCAAGAACTTAGAGCAATAAGAAGCTTTGTGAACCAGGAGTTTGGAGGGAAGAGTCCTTGGGATTCCTAGCTTGAGAAGTTGGAGATATAATATAAGGACCCTTTTGGATTCTTTAGTGGGCCAGGGGAAGAGGGAACAAAGTTGCTTTGAGATAAGTCTCTTCTCAACCCAAACCCCAAGGACTTCTGTTTCTTCTGTTCCAGTACTGGCAGTGGTCATGCCCACCATTGCAACTCTTGCACAAAATTTCCCATTTATACTTTCATCTGCTGCCACCATAAACTCTATGTCTTTCCCACAAGTAGTTCTAAAGGTGTCATACCTTATCGGAAGCCCAAATTTCTTTTTCTAGTTGTCTCCTGTCTAGAAGATGGTTACATACCAATTTCTCCTCAATTTGGGAAGAATGAAATGACAAGAAAAGGAGACATCATGATGGTTGAAGGGCTAGTTCTTTTCATAGATTAGTCACAGGGTCTCCAGGTCTCTAATTTGGAGGAAAAGAAATGGAACTGTTTACTTTAAAACAGTAATAAGGGATAGTTTAAGCACTATAAAGTGCACCACGCAGATGAGCAGAGTAGAAGTGTTGAACAAGATAACTAACAATCTGTGACAATCGCTTGGTTTTTGGTATCCTGGAGACTGAAATTTATTTGGTTCCCTTTATTGAGGACAAAGCTGTCTTGGGTCTGATTTCAATCATTTTGCTTGGGCAAGATTCTTGTTGGTAACATAAATGCTGCTGAGAAGGGGCTCTAATGACATGGCAGTAACAACTGAAACACATCCTCATTTCGATCAAGATGTGTGTTTGAATCCTGTTGCTGAATCCTATCTGCTTATTCCTCTCACACTTCTAAAAGACTTTGTAAAGAAACCAAACTCTGGACAAAGAGCAATTGAGAGCCAGGTTTGGTCAATCTATCATATTGTAAAGTATGAAATCAATAAGCGGAAAAATGCAGAGAGCTCCTCTGAGCCCACCCCACCTCCATGGAATTGATTCATCAGAGAGGCAGCATTAGAGCAGATTTGTTAGCCTAATGATGATGTATTTCCTTTTAACCAGTTTGTCTGCAATAATTGATCAAAAGTCTTCATAACAGGCTTCCCAGAGAAATTCATTAGTTCAGTAAAACAATGTGAGTAATAGTTGAAGTGAGCTTGCTTCATCATCATTTTGTTGGGAGAGAAAAAAAGCAGTGCAGCAGCTGTAGTTCAGTGTAGATGGCCATCAGAAACAGTTGATTTATCAAAATGAATTGATCTTGGCAGTTTCCATTCTGGGACTTAACTAGAGAAACACAATTAGAATTCAGGGCTGCTCACATAGCCAGAACAAAGTAATGTTACCTCATTTTCTACTGACAGGAAGGGTTATGCCATGGATAGATGGAAAACATGAAATTTATTCATCCATAAAGATTAAGCCACACATCGAAGCCATTAATAAGTGGAATAAAAGCATACTCTGCTTTCCCTCCAGAGAAAAATGACAGGTCACTCCTTTGGAAATCTGGACCTGATCTTATTCCCCCAAACTGAGAGCATCAATAATAACCATACACTAATCTGACACAACAGAAAGCTGCTAAACATGAGAGTTAAGGTTGAGCACCCCCACAAAAGGGACTAGACTTTACATATTGTATCCTCAATCCATTTGTCATGTAGTTCTGATTTTTGACCATCGATCTCAGCTCTGCACAGCTGCACCCATCTCCTGCTTGTCGCCTTTTTGTGACTCATAGTTTCTGTCTTCTTAAAAATGGTTGCCTGATTCATTTCGCTTAGCAGCTGCCTCCTTCTAACACATGCCTCCAAGATACACAGATTCCATCGATAACTGGCCATCTGTGCTCTGCAGTCACCCGCACCGGCTCCAAATCCTTTTGGCTTCTCTTTCCAGGTTCTCAGTGGGATACTTGACCCTCAGGTAATGGGAGGCAGTGAGAGTCTATGCAAAGAACTTTGGATTGCACACAAGGGATGCAAAATGGAAGGACTGTATGACAACGGTCTGTGTGGAGCTATGGTCAATTTCTTTTTAATGTAGAGAGAGTTTGCAGAGACCTAGACTTTATTTCCACATTGTCTACCTTGTCTTGCCTAAGAGAAAGTAAATTTTCAGGCTAATCTCATTTATTGTTGCTACATAGCTTTCAATGACTAAGTCAGGCTCTTTCACTGCCAGGAAGAATGTTCAGCTGACTACATTACCCACTCCCAGCATTCCTTAGTCTGGAGACTCTGTGTTCTGCCTATGTTACTTTGGGGACCAGTTGGGAAATTTGACAGAGAGACAATGAACTTGCTCACATGCTAGGGAAGACATAGTTCTGAGGAGCAGGGAAAATAAATAAACCTGATCCCTAAATCTCTTCCCGACAGATTTGGCTTGCTCTTGAAGGTGAGAGAAAAAGATCCATGCTTGGGAGGCACTTTAGAGGATGAACTCTCTCCTCTTTTACTTTAAGTAAGACACACTACCATGTGCTACCAAGATTTTGCAAATAATTGCTAGCCTGAATCCCAATACAATGGAAATAAGTGAATTTTTAGAATAAACAAAGAGAAGATTGCGATATGTACATGATTACGTTGTTTTCTGTGATTAACAGTCATTACTCTTGTGTGTGGAAAAAGCTCATATTATACAGGGCATATGCCATGGAAGGAAGGTTGAGTCTGCAAAAGCACCCCCACAAAAGGGACTAGACTTTGCACATTGTCTTGTGAAGGAATCGGTTTTGACACATATGTCTGAAATGAAATCATGAATAACTTTGTAATTTCATGGTGACTAAATATAAAAAATGTAGGGCCTTTTGAACCAAGAGTAGAAGTGAAGCTAAAGTTGATTCTAGAAAGAATCTGGTTTTGAAAATTCCCCTTGTCCATAGTCTTAGCCTTAGAAGTAAACTGGGGTTTGGTGATCATCAATTTATGATAGGTTAGTTTTTCTTCCTCAGAATTATCTAATCACGTGAATCCAGAGTATTTGCAGCATTTCACCTAAACCATTCTGCAGTGATGAGTAGCACTTATTCTAAATCGATTCCTTCTCACTCATATTTCTCAATTGGGATTTATAAACTATGATTTTTGCTCATCTGGATGGTCTCATACATATTTTGTCTTCCTTCACAATTACTGGCTTACAACACCCATATAAACTTTGGAATTTACCAAATGTTTAGAGTGTTAAAAGTGTCTTTGCTGTAGCAATGAAAATATCTTTTGGAAACATCTAGGTGACTGGTCACTGGGGGAAAAAAACAACATGGAGAGAAGGTTGTAACTTCCAGTCTGACCCCCCTGACCAAAGAGGAAAGTGACTTAATACTGAGTTAAGCTTCCAATAGCCAGTGATGTTATAACACATACCTTATGTAATGAAGCCTTCATAGATGTCCCAGAAGGGATGTTGAGTTAGGAGGGTTTCTTGGTTGGTGAACACACAGATATTTGGGGGGAGAATCATGAACTAGTAAAGAATGTGGAAGCTTAATGCCTTTCTCCAATACTTCACTCTAAGCATGCTTCTCTCTGACTGCAGATTTGTACCCTCCTAAGCTCTGTGAGCTGTTCTAGAAAATGAACTTTACCAAAGGAGGCTCTGCTTGGAACCTCTGGTTTATAGCCACTGGGTTAGAAGAAAGGGTCATATTCTCAGAGGGCACCTGGCCCCTGAAGAGAGAGGGTCATGGAAACTTCCCACCTGAATCTGATTGACTAGAAGTCCCTTTAACTATCTGGTACATGCAGTGTCACAATAGAGGGTAGTGTTGGGAGACTGAGCTCAAAGCCTGTGGATTCTGGTCCATTTCTGTGTGAATAATGCAAATTCAATTCAATGTTTAGAAATCTGGAAGGTGTGAGGAAGCCAATCCATGCTCTTATTGGAAATTAGTCTCAGGTATCCCACCACATGCATTCCTTTCCCTAAATAACAATGAGCTCATGGATACTGTTTTCTTTTTTTTTTGGTTTTTGGGCCACACCCGTTTGACGCTCAGGGGTTACTCCTGGCTATGAGCTCAGAAATCGCCCCTGGCTTGGGGAGACCATATGGGACGCCGGGGGATCGAACCACGGTCCGTCCTACGCTAGCGCTTGTAAGGCAGACACCTTACCTCTAGCGCCACCTTCCCGGCCCCGGATACTGTTTTCTATTCAGATACAGAAGGCTAGAGGAAAGAGAGCTCATGAGTTAGGGACTTTGGCGAGCCATGCAATGTTGGATGAATCACTTAGCCATTCTAAACCCAGTTGAATGCCTCTGAAAATAAGAGGGTCTTTTGACAGTGATCATATCTCTTAGTCACATGAGACAATACACAATGCTTCCACAAAGAAGCAGTTCGTGTTCAAACTCAAAGCTGTTTGCATGAACACTAACATGGCAGACGTAGAAAACAAAGAATGAATCTTAGTAGGTTTTATATAATCAGCATACTTTTTCCCTCACCTTCCTCTAATCTGTTTATATAGTGCATTTCTGTTTATATAGTACAGAGCTTTGTTGCCCTTAGACATCCTGAAAACAATACTGTTTCATATTAGGAAGAATTGGACATCATATGCTATTTAGGATGGAGATTCATTTAGTAGATTAGGTGAAAGACTATCCCAGAGATCTCGATACTGTTAGTATTTATGGGGCCAAGGGTTTTACTTCCCATTTCCTTCCCCTTTCCCTAGAGACCCACGTCATTGGCCATGAATGCTTAAGTAAGCTCTGTCACGAAAACTCTTGGTGACCCTGGAAACGGTATTTAACCTTTCCCTGGATCAGCATACAAATTGCAAAGCATGAATGACAGGAGCTGCTCCCTTCATAAGTCTAAGTTATGACTCAGAGGAGAGATGGTAAATTTCTGAACTTTGCAAAGGCTGCGAGTAGATCTGGTGATTGAATCTCCAGATCATGCCTGATGCCCAGCCTCCACCTCAGAAAGACAGTGGTTTTGTGCTTGTCCAAGCCATTTTCTACTGAAAAAGGCAAAAATTAAAAAGAATAACAGGTTTAAGTATGAGATGATATTATTGAGGAAGCTGGATTTTCTGAAGTCCTGGTGAAACATGCATGCTCTATAAGACAGTCTGCAGACACAAGACCATGGTCATAGGAATTGTATAAAGTTCCTCCCATTGGCAGAGTTCACAAGTCTCTTAACCAGCTTTTCTTTCTCTTCTTTCTTTTTTCAAAAAGAGGAAGTCAGATTTGGCATAAGTTATATGACAGCCTCAATGAGGCTTTCTTATGTATGAAAGACATTGACAACCAGCCCCGCGGGGTTTATGTAATTTGAGAATATAGCTTTAAAAATCGTATTACAGGCAGCAGTACTTAAGATTAATACAGAGGCCATTTACCTTTTTATTACATGTTTTATTAGCACTTAGCAACTTGATTCATGAGAGCAAATGAATATAGTGTGTCAAAGGAGAAAGATTGTGCTCTACAAATTAACATTAAAAGGTGATACCACCTTCCACAGTTTGAAGAGAGAAAGTTGTGGAAAGTTTTCTGCACAGTGTGGCTATGGGCTGGAAGATGATTTCCTTTGCAGAATGGAGAGAGTGTGTCTCTGGGGAGGTAACAATTGAGGGGGGCTAAAGGAACAGTTTCATAAAGGAGTGTGGGAAGTCAAATGCTGAAAGATTAGAAATAAGGCTAGAAGATTCTGGAGAATAATGTATCTGGAACATCCCCAACATGAAGTATAGTGAAGGGAAATTTAGGAGATATATAGTTGAATAATTTTTTCTCCCTTTTTAATCCTCTTTACTCCTCAGAAACCAGGACTTTCACGTGTAAGCTGCCATCTGGCTCCCAAAGTGAAGGACACCCTCTCAGCCCCCTATTTCTTGCCATGGCAAGAAGCTGCAGCCACAGCTCCTGCTGACTCATTCTATGCTGCCCATTTTCTCCCACCTCCCCTCAACTGCTACTGGATCCAGTTCCAAAGGGACCCCCAGCTTGAGGACAGTACCTGATCCCTGACTGCAAATCATTTCTCAGATTCCACAAGACAAAGGTGTGGAAGGAAAATGTGCCCTGGATCTTACCCCCATCCCCCGCCCCCAGACTATCTCTAAAAACTTAATGGGAATATCTATATTCTCTTCGTCTGTTTCTGAAGATGCATTTCCTTAATAGTTATAACTCTTAGTCATATTTCCATATGTAGAGATACCCTACCCAAACCTCCCCATCCCTTCCTTCCTTCCTTCCTTCCTTCCTTCCTTCCTTCCTTCCTTCCTTCCTTCCTTCCTTCCTTCCTTCCTTCCTTCCTTCCTTCCTTCCTTCCTTCCTTCCTTCCTTCCTTCCTTCCTTCCTTCCTTCCTTCCTTTCTTTCTTTCTTTCTTTCTTTCTTTCTTTCTTTCTTTCTTTCTTTCTTTCTTTCTTTCTTTCTTTCTTTCTTTCTTTCTTTCTTTCTTTCTTTCTTTCTTTCTTCTTTCTTTTTTCTTGTTTGTTTGTTTCTTTGTTTGCTTCTTTATTTGCTTCTTTGTTTCTTCTTCTTCTTCTTCTTCTTCTTCTTCTTCTTCTTCTTCTTCTTCTTCTTCTTCTTCTTCTTCTTCTTCTTCTTCTTCTTCTTCTTCTTCGTTCAACTTAGTAGGAAATTCTAGCAGAAAAGTCTTGCTTGGGATAAGACCTTAGGACAAAACTAGAACACAGAGACTGTATAGCATGTTATTTTTGTCCCCCAAATGCACCAATAATATAATATGACATCCTACCTTTTTGCATAGGCACACTAAAATGGGGGAAATGATATGTATAGAAAGAAGTTCTTATCTAATAGGATAAGAACCCATTAATTTTATAATGCAGGGGTGCCTTTCACCCTGAACATTTGTCATGGAGATTTGACTTAGATCTCAATTGATCAGACATCAACTGTCCAACCCTATCATAGAACTGGCACAGTTCTCTGCACCAGTACCAGGAGTCAAGCTCCCCTCTCCACCCCCTCACCCCCACCCGCTGGGAGGCCCTAATATAGATCTGGCTCCAAATTGCTCCAGGGTAGGTTCTTTCATATGACACCCTGAAAACGAGGAAACAGCAACAAGTTGATCTAAGGGCAGATTGTCCTACCTCACCAACTAGCTGGGAGATGAAATCAGAAATCCTAGGATCTGTGTAAAAACCAAGATCTCTTACTACAGAAGACTGACTTTGACAACCACGACTGAACAGAACTGTTCCTGTTATTAATAAAAAAAGAAAGACCATAAAGACCTTGATGTTCAACAACTAAACATGCCCGGAGTCGGTAGTTGATTGTATGACAGTATGCTTCAAGGGTAGAGACATCCTGTAGCTCTTAGGCCAAGGGAATTTTCTTTCTAATTTCCCCAATATTCAATGAGCCTATGCCAAAAAGAAAAAAAGCCACATCTTCTCCCTTTTTTCTTCTTTTAATTTTGTTTATAATTTCTAGATAGAGGCTCCTGCCTCTTTTACAGAATCATAGAACATGAATCATTTTGTTCTGCCTCATATTTCTATGTCCTCCTACAAACTGAGAAAAGAAAAAAAAAGAAGTGGATGGGCCCCAAGGGCCAAGTCATCTCAGGAACACTGAGTGGAAATAAAAAAATAGTCTGAACTAAATATCCAAACCAAAGTTCATGACAATCGAATCAAGAGACCCAAACTATAACAAGCTACACACAAAATGAATCTGTTATATTAGCAGTCCTGGGGCTAAGGGTGGAGATATGGGATGCATGCTGGAAATTATGGCAGAAGGAGATCAACACTGATGTTGTGAATGGCCCTAATTCACTGTCACTAAGCACCTGAAATACAGCTGTGAAAGATTTGTAGTTTACATTGGTTTCACAGTCTGCTGTGCTGGGGTGGAAGGCCTGGGTTCAATGCTGAAGTTGGCAGTGTAGATGCATGACCTGGTAGCATTATGCTTGGTTCCTGACAGTGTTTAGGGGGCCATATGGCTTTATTTGATGGTGCTGGGGGCAGGAAGAAAACCCTGGACTTTGTATATACAAACCTGTGTTTTATTACTTTGAACCCTACTTCTTGCAGTTACATTTTAAAAATTAAGAGTTTGAGAAGGAAAACCTTCTGAGTTTAGTTGCTCAATAAAGCTTTGAAGGAACCTGAAGATGTTGGTGGAGAGAAGTTGACACTGGTGGTAGAGTGGTGTGGGAATATAATATATTAAATTCAACTATGAATAACTATATAAATCATAGTGACTTAATATTAAAAATTAAATGTGAAACAAATTAAAAATAAAAATTGCCATATCTAGGATACAATTTTATCTGTAAATTTTAAAAATACAGGGATTCCATTTTGAAGGATTCTAAGATTATGATAACACCCTCTTACTCCCATAAAGTTTTATATTCAAGGATGCTGATGATAGAGTGGCCAACTTTTATTTTATTTTTTAAATCAAATTTAGTGTCCATAGTTTTATTCATTGTTAAGATTTTTGTAAAATGAATTAGTTTTCTTATTCCCTTTTCACTATTAACTTGGTAGTTTTATAAGATGGAATTATATGTAGTTATACAAATGATGAATTGACATATAGAGTGGTATAGGAAGTTATTGCAAAATAGTATTAGGGTAGGAAACAAGATATTACTTATAATGTAAAAATAATGTTTAAGAAAAAATTCTGTAAGAATATGTCAAAATGTTAAGGGTAACTTTGATTTGTGGGATTACTATTGAATTAATTTTATTTTCCATAAAGAAACAGAAAAGGAATTTTGGCAAATATTTCTAAACCCTGAACTTGTCACATAAAATAAAAAATAAAAGGAATTTTGGCAAATATTTCTAAACCCTGAACTTGTCACATAAAATAAAAAATAAAAGTACGACTGCACTTTAGATTTCCGATTTGGTTAATTATCTCCATAAAATTATGATATCAGAACTAAGGAGTTTTAGTCTTTCATCTTTTATTTTATATAAAAAAATAGGCATGAAAGATGTACACACCTTTGGTCTTAGATTATAAAACTCAGATTACCAAGCAGTGGGGAGTGGAAAAAGGCAAGTGGTGGGAAAGAAAGGGTGGGTATAGGTGACCTAAAAATACTGGTGGAAGTGCTTGGGCACTTCAGTGGGGGAGTGGAACAATGTTGTAGATAAGTATCATAAATGTTAAACTCTTATAACCATGATACCCAAAACATAATATAATTTTTTTTAATAAAAGGACTGTAGAGGGGCCGGAAAAATAGCATGGAGATAAAGAATTTGCCTTGTATGCAGAAGGTCGGTGGTTCAAATCCCGGCATCCCATATGGTCCCCTGAGCCTGCCAGAAGCTATTTCTGAGCATAGAGCCAGGAGTAACCCCTGAGCGCTGCCGGGTGTGACCCCCCCAAAAAAAATAAAAACAAAAAACCTTTTGGGGCTGGTGAGGTAGTGCTAGAGGTAAGGTGTCTGCCTTGCAAGTGCTAGCCAAGGAAGGACCGCGGTTAGATCCCCTGGTGTCCCATATGGTCTCCCAAGCCAGGGGCAATTTTTGAGTGCTTAGCCAGGAGTAACCTCTGAGCATCAAACGAGTGTGGCCAAAAAAACCAAAAAAAAAAAAAAAAAAAAAAAAAAAAAAAGGACTGTAGAGACTAGTTTGACTTTATCTTCAAAATAATGCTACTTTCTAAGACATTTAGTTGTAAGATTTTCTGAGTAAAAACTTAAAAAATTGTGGAATCAGAGATAGTTCAGTGGATAAATTACTTGATTTGCATGCAGCAGATCTGGGTTCAATCTCTGGCACCCAGTATTGTCCTCCAGGATCTTACAGGAGGGCCAGAAATAAGCTCTGAAGCCACTAGTCAATTAAAAAAAAAAAAGGCTTAAAATTAAACAAATTTCTTTGGTTGTAAACTATTGTAATTACTTTCAAAAGCATCTTATCTCTTAAATATGAGCTGAATATTAATAAAATTTTTCCTATGGTTATCTAATTTAAGTTTGAATAAAATTCAGTAAAAGCCAAATATGGTTATCCTTAGAGTCTTTAGGACCAATAACAGGGGCTATATACAATACAGGCATGGATTATTTGCAATACAGATTAGGCAAACATAGAGGAGTCCACTGCATACAGACTCACACCTATTTATACACAGACATTAGCAATCTATTTTTAGGTTAATTGTAATTGGAGGCCTCACTCTTATGAATGGATCAGAGCACTTAAAAAATAAAATAAAATAAATGTTTAAAACTTAAAAATAGGGGCCGGCGAGGTGGCACTAGAGGTAACATATCTGCCTTGCAAGTGCTAGCCAAGGAAGGACTGCAGTTCGATCCCCAGGCGTCCCATATGGTCCCACAAGCCAGGGGCGATTTCTGAGAGCTTAGTCAGGAGTAACCCCTGAGCATCAAATGGGTGTGGCCCAAAAAACCAACCAACCAACCAACCAACCAAAAAAACAAAACTTAAAAATAAATAAAAATGAATTTAAGATATGGGGCCGGCACATTAGAACATTATTGTAGGCCTTTGTAGTGAGAGGTTGGAGTTAAACAGCTGTTTCCATTGCTGCAGTTTTCTTTAGTGTATAAAAGAAAGTAAAGGCTTTGTGTTTCTCCTCTTCCACTTGATTTGTTCCCTTCTCCTTGCTATACCTTGGCACCTATGGTGTTCAGAGAATTTATCATTTAATTCCAAGTGTTAGCTATTGTACTGACTGCTGCAATGAACAGCAGTGTGCACAAATACTTTTGGGTGAATGTTTTTCGTTTCTGGGGGTATTTCCAGAAGAGAGGGATTGTTGGGTGATATGAGTTTTGAGTTTACTGAAAACCTTTCATACTGTTTTCCATAAGGGTTGGACCAGGCAGTATTCCCACCAGCAATGAAAAAGAGTTCCTTTCTCACTACATCCTCACCAACATAGATTGTTTCCAGTTTTTGACATATGTCATCCTTACTGGTGTAATATGATACCTCATTGTTGTCTTGATTTGGATTTCCCTAGTGATAAGTGATGATGCACATGTTTTTATATGTCTGTCTGTTGGCCATCTGTTGGTCTGCCTCAGAAGAGTGTCTGTTAATTTCTTCTCCACATTTTTTTTTTTTTTTTTGGTTTTGGGTCACATCTGGCAGCACTCAGGGGTTACTTTTGGCTCTACGCTCAGAAATCTCACCTGGCAGGCTCAGGGGACCATATGGTTTGCCGGGATTTGAACCACCGTCCTTCTGCATGCAAGGCAAATGCCCCACCTCCACACCTGGTTATTTTTTTTACAAAACCATAGAACATGAATCTTGTTTTGCCATATATATGTATATATATTTATATTTATATTGATTTTTGGGTCACACACTGCAGTGCTCCTGGGTTACTCCTGGCTCTGTGTTCAGAAATCACCCCTGGCAGGCTCGGGGGAACATATGGGATGCCAGGATTCGAACGACTGTCCTTCTGCATGCAAGGCAAATGCCATGCCTCCACGCTATCCCTCTGACCCCATATTTTTTTGGGTCATACCCGGCAGCGCTCGGGGTTACTCCTGGCTCCATGCTCAGAAATCACCCCTGGCAGGCACAGGGACCATATGGGATGTCGGGATTCGAACCACAGTTCTTCTGCATGAAAGGCAAACACCTTACCTCCATGCTATCTCTCCGGCCCTGGCCCCATATTTTTATGTCATCCTACAAATTGAGAAAAAATCAAGTGGATGGGAACCAAGGGTCAAGTTATCTCAGGAGAGTTGAGTGAAAATAAAAAAATGGCCAGACCATGGGCCAGAGTGATAGCAGAGCGGCAGAGCATTTGCCTTGCTAGCGGCCAATCCAAGACAGACACTGATTCAAATCCTGGCACCCCATATGGTTTCCCAAGCCTGCCAGGGGCGATTCCTGAGTGTAGAGCCAGAAATAACCCCTGAGAACTTCTGGATGTGGCCCAAAAATTTAAAAAATAAAAATGAAAATAAAAAAAGGGTCAGACCTAAATACCCAAACTAAAGTCAACGACTATAGAATCAAGAGACCCAAACTATAACAAGGTATACACAAAAGGGACCTGTTACACTAGCAGTTCAGGGGGCTAAAGGTGGAGTTATAAAATACATGCTGGGAACATTGGTTGAGGGAGGTCAACACTGGTGGTGGAAATGGCCCTAATTCACTGTCATTATGTACCTGAAATACAACTGACAACTGTGAAAGGCCTGTAAATCATATTGGTCTCAATAAAAATTATATTAAAAAAGAAAATATCTTTTTGGGGGGGGTCACACCTGTCTATATTTAGGGGTCACTTTCTGCCTCTGTACTCAGGAATTACTCCTATCAGTGCTTGGGGGACCTTACGGGATGTTGAGGATACAAGCTAAGTTGGCCATATATATGCAAGGCAGTTATCCTACCCTCTGAACTATCACTCCAGCCCAGAAAATATCTTTTCATTAGTAGGATGATTTTTTTTGTTTTTACAATAATGTTTTTGACAAAATTATTATAGTTTGTCATGGTCTTGCTTTTTTTTTTTTTGTTGAGGGAAAACAATGCTTAGGGAGTCTCAAGGTCTTCTTTGAGCCAGACTATTGGGCCTAATGGTTTGGTGCTTGGTTCCTGTGACATGGTATTTATGGTATTTAGGGTACTGGGGGGTAAGGTCCATACTTAATGACACTCGAGTCTTGGCATTATGTGGTTATGTGGTTATCCATGGGGCCTCGTGCATAAAATTATATCATCTTGTCTTTGAGCTGCTTTCCTGACTCACATTTTATTTGTGTTTTCTTCACTTGTGTTTGGAGTTGAATTTCTGAAATTACCTCTAAGGCCAATGTCAAAACCAAATTACTGAAGTTTTATGAATTTTAGGACTTCAAGCTTTTTATTCAAATATATGTCTTTTTTATTTTTTTTTGGTTTTTGGGCCACACCCGGCGGTGCTCAGGGGTTACTCCTGGCTGTCTGCTCAGAAATAGCTCCTGGCAGGCACGGGGGACCATATGGGACACCAGGATTCGAACCAACCACCTTTGGTCCTGGATCGGCTGCTTGCAAGGCAAACGCCGCTGTGCTATCTCTCTGGGCCCTCAAATATATGTCTTTAATTCATTTTGAATTAATTTGGAGTTAACAATATTATGGGGTTAGTGATCTTGTTTTATTCTTTTTCATGTAGCTGTCCAGTTTTCCTTAGATCACTTACCAAAGAGATGACCTTTCTCTAGTGTATGATCTTGGCTCTGTTGTCATAAATATGTGTACGGTTTTACTTCTGGACTCTGAATTCTGAGAGAACAAAATTTAGTCCAGCTAAATGCACAGCATGTCTAGTCTATTGATCTAACCAAGACTGTGTATGTTAGAGTAAGACTCATGCACAATGAACATCTGAGTCATTTAGTACACAATTCCAGTCTCAGAACTGGCTCGCTTGTTAGATTCTTTGGTCCCGACCATTTCTGAATGCGAATAGTGATCTATGTCTAAGTAGGTAGATAGTGAACAGTTATTTTGTGCAGAAGTACCTTTTTAATATACCCAGAGACAACTTCCTGGTATTTTTTATGCCCAATTTCACCTTTTCTTAGAAATAAATTTATTTGGGGATGGGAGAAAACATATGCTAGGCATGTTCCCTACCAGGCTTCAAATCTCAGCATCACCTGGTCCTCCTGGATACGTATTTTTCTCTTAGCATTTCTTTGCTGGGTACAATACTAGAGGCTCTTGAGGACCATATATGATCCTGGAAGCCCTATATGTGCTGGAATAGTCTGAGTATCACTGTATTTCATGGTTTAAGAATCAGCTCATCAGAACTGTAAAATAAATAATTGGTTCAGTTGGCTGAAGATTGTTGGGATCTCTGGGCTTTCTTGATATTTCCTGGAAAGACTTTCACTAGCAACAATAAAAAAAAGAGCAATGCATTCCTCTTTAATGTACCAGGACTTAGCCTATTCAAAATAATTCTAAAATATTTCAAGGATAGGTGTAGTTTAAGAATTGGGGCCAGGAAGATACTACAGGGTAAGATGCTTGTTTAGCTCACAGCCAACTCTGGTTCAATACCTGAAACTGCATATGGTCCCCTGAGTACAGAGTCAGGAGTAAGTTTTGAGCATGGGTGTGGCCTATCCACTTCAGAAATAATTAAAAAGCTGAACTCTCCCAAACAGGAGATGTGAATCTTCTAGTTTTCAACAGATTCCAAAACTGGTAAAGATCTAGCTTAAGAGTGTAAGAAAAAATATTTATTTTAAAAAGAAACAACACAAATACTTAGGCAAAATTTAAAACTATAAATGTAGGGACAGGGAGATAGTTCAAAGGGCCGAATTGCCTGCTTTTCATAAAGGGCATCCCAAGTGATTACCAGCATTATTATGGTCCCCTTAGCATCAACAAGTATAGGCTTAGTGCCCTCTGAGAACCATAGGGAGTAAACTCTGCCTAACACTGAGTCCTGCTTATGAGGCCCAACTTTTATTTTATTTAATGATTTATTTTTTATTTTTATAATCTATATATTTAAGCACCATGATTACAAACATGTTTGAAATTGGGTTTCAGTACACCCCCTTACCAGTGCAACCTTCCTGTCACCAATGTCACCCATCTCCCTCCTCCCTGACCCCCTGCCTTTCTTAGAGACAGGCATTCTATATCTCTCACTCACTACCATTATTATAATAGTTATTAATGTATTTATTTATCTAACTGTACTTACCATTTTTTGTGGTAAGCTTCATATTGTGGGCCAGTCCTTCCTGTCTCTGGGTATTATTACCATACTGTCTTTTATTTTTCTTAAATCACAAAGGTAACTGAGACTATTCTTTCTTTCTCTAACTTATTTAAATCAGGATAGTAGTTAACTACTGCATAGTATTCTGTAGTGTAGATGTACCAAAATTTTTTAGCTACTCATTTGTTGTTAGGCATATATATATATATATATATATATATATATTTAATTCTGGCTATTGTAAATAGCGCTACAATTAACTTAGAAGTGCAGATGGGCATTATTGTATTGTGTTTTTGTGTTCCTAGGGTATATTACTCTTAGTGTTATTACCAGATCATAAGGGAGCTCCATTTCCAGTTTCTAAAATATCCATATTTTCCAAAAAGGCTGGACTAGATGACATTCCCACAAGCAGTAAATGAGAGTTCCTTTTTCCATACGTCCGTGCCAGCAGTGGTTGTTCTTGTTCTTTGTGATGTGTGCCAGTCTCTGTGGCATGAAATGGGACCTCATTGTTGTTTTGATTTGCATCTCCCTGGTAATTAGTAATGTAGAGCATTTTCCCATGTGCCTTTTGGCCATCTGTATTTCTTATTTGAGGAAATATCTATTCTCCCCATGCTTTAATGGGGTTTGATGATTTTTTTCTTGTTAGTTTCTGTCAGTACTTGTATATCTTAGCTATTAACTAGCCTCTTATCTAATGAGTATTGAGGGAGTAGTTTCTCCCATTCTGTTGGTGGACTTTGTAGCCTACTCACTGTTTCCTTTGAGGTACAGAAGCTTCTCAATTTAATACGTCCCATTTGTTTATCTCTGCTTCTACTTGTTTGGACAGTGATGTTTCTTCCTTGAAGATGCCCTTAGTCTCAATGTCATGGAGTGTTTTACCTACATGTTCTACTATATACCTTATGGTTCCAGGTCTGATATCAAGGTCTTTATTTTGAATAGCTAAAGTCCAAATAAGGTAAAAAAAATCTTAATTTCTGCCCAGTTTTTCATTGGGCTCCACATGTCTTCTTAGTAATTCCTACCCGAATTCTTTATCAATTTGTCAGAGTGTGGTAATAAAAGTGAAAAGATAATGAAGGCTGAAGTGGAATCTTGAGTTTATCTGGAGCCCACACATTTGTCCTCTCTCTAGTACCATTTTGGGTTTGTGTTTTTTTTTTTTTTTTGGTTTTTGGGCCACACCCTGTGACGCTCAGGGGTTACTCCTGGCTATGCGCTCAGAAGTTGCTCCTGGCTTCTTGGGGGACCATATGAGACGCCGGGGGATCGAACCGCGGTCCGTCCTAGGCTAGCGCAGGCAAGGCAGGAACCTTACCTCCAGCGCCACCGCCCGGCCCCCATTTTGGGTTTGTGTAGGTTTCTAGTAACAAGCAAGGTTTGATAATTTCAACAGAATTCCAACAGAATTAGTTCCAGGAGAACTAATCAATGAGGTTAGTTCTCTTGGGCAGGGAGTTGAAACTGATTTGGACACAGATACATTATCCAAAAAAATATTAGCTGAAAGACAGATTACAACATCTCCACTTTCTTAAAATAACACACACACACACACACACACACACACACACACACACACAAATCCCAATGTTACCTCCAAGTCTCAAATCCACTAAATCAGTACAAGTTGTTTGTTATATATCTTGTGAAATCTCCAAGTTGTTTTCACTGACCCATCACCAATACAAAATTTACTCCCTTTTGATTCTGCTCATCATATATTTTAGCCAGTGAAGCTATTTATAGAAAGGGTTTATCATCTCACTCTTTTGTGTAGTGAACAGAGCCTGCTAGAAAGAGCCATTTGTTATTCAAAAGAGGACAGACTGGATCTGAAAACCTGAGTGAAGCCCTGAAATAGAAATATAGAGTCTGAGTGGGGCTTAAACATTCATCCCTTACAAGGATAACCTGAGTGAGTAAGCTAGATATGTGAGTTTGACTGCAATATGGATAAGGGATGTTTATAGTGAATCTTGAATGTGAGTCTTGGGTACAATGGGAATATTGTGTTTCTAGAGGCACAGAGTATTTCCCCCAGCATGCTTTAAAAATGGTTTTAACTTGATCCTCTGTCTGTCTTAGAGTATTTCCAAAGCCTAAACTGATGAAAACAGGATGGATTACTGGCAGTTTACCGTATTTTCCGGCGTATAAGACAACTTTTGAAACACAAAAAAGTGAACCGAAAATCGGGGGTCGTCTTATACGCCAAGTATATCCCGAAAAATGTTTCAATATGCCGCTAAATAAAAATTGTCTGAATATTGCCACAAAACAAATTTTCCAACTTGATCTTGCACCAATCACTGCCAGGCTGCTCGGACCGCCTAACTCAGCCAATTCAAGCAGGCTTTTGATGCATGCAAATTAGACAATGTTCTGGACCCGAATCTACACTGTCAAAAGCCTGCTCAGATTGGCCAGAGTCAGAGACGAAGTCTATGACAGTATAACCTTTGAACCTTTGCTTGTTGTGATTGGCTCACTGTGGTGCATACAGTTGCAGCACAGGAACGTTCTGTCTGTTACAGCGAATATAGGCCTAAACCTATGTTTTAACTGTAAAATTAGGGGGTCGTCTTATACACCCGTCTTATATGCCGGAAAATATGGTATGTTGCCGTTGTGTTAGTGATATCTTAAAGTGAAGCTGTAATTGCCACACACTTGGGGAGTGCAGGGGTTGAGGGATGGAATAGTGGGCAAGGCCCTAGTCTTGCATACAGTCAGCTATGTTCAATTCCTGGTACCCCTTGAGTCACTAGCAGTGAACCTGAGCACCACTGAGTGTGTCTCCAAAACAAAAATTAGTCTGAATTCTGTTTAAAGGCCATTTATCCTTTTTTTTTCAAACATGTTTTGTGTTGTGAACTTTTTCCAAAAATGCGAGGTAAACAAAGTGTTGTATCTAACATAGATAATTTAGGTCTGGCTTTTTTTTTTTTTTTTTTTTTTTTTTTTTTTTTTTTTTAGATTAGGAGTTATTCCTGGCTCTATACTCAGAAATCGCTCCTGGCAGGCTCGGGGGACCATATGGGATGCTAGGGTTATAATAACTGCCCTTCTGCATGCAAGGCAAACACCCTACCTCCATGCTATCTCTCTGGCCTCAGGTCTGACATTTTGTACATTGATTTTGCAGATATTGTTGGTTATCACCAATACTGTTGACACAAGAGGGCCCGTTAGCCATTAATGATGGAACATTTTGAATTACTTTGTGTATCTTTTGCCAGAAGAATACATTATTTTTATATAAAAAGATTCTAAGGCAACCCATGATGTGAGGTGGCTCTTTAGGGAAGGAATGAAACCCATTTAGATGTCTTCCAGCTCATCTTAGTGCTCATTTAATGCAAAATTTTAATTCATTATTCCTGTTGTAACTGAAGTTTTGTGACACACTACTCACTCCCAATTTTAAAGGTACATTACACTGGCAAATGATGAGAGCCTCTAGAAGAATTCTGCTTATTTTCGGCGTATTAGACTTTTACCCCAGTTTATTTCTTTTCTCTTCTTCAAACAAAACCACGTAACTTGAACTAGCTAATCCTGCCCCCCACCCAGTTAGAGGGGGAAATAAGGGAGGCACCAGGACCAAACAAGACTACTAAGTAGTAGGCTAGATGCAGAGGGGTCCACATATTCTAGCAACCCTGGGGGTGAGGGAAGAGGATATGGGAAGTAGGACAAAAACGGAGGTGTAGGGAGGACAATTTGGTGATGGGAATCCCCCCTGATTTTATGTAAATATGTACCTAAAATATTATTGTCAACAATATATAAGCCACTATGATCAAAATAAAAATTATATTAAAAAACAATTTTCTATCTATTGAGAAAATAATTAGTCCTCTTTTTCCTCTACTTAAGTCTTTTTTTAAACATTGTTTAATTTGACCCTGAAAGAGGAAAAAAATTGCACATTTTGTTTGTCAGGTAGGAAAATGTCCGGTTCTCATAATCAAAGATATCCATATATTGATTCAAACTTATTTTAATTTTGAGTCTTCAAGTTTAAACTAACATTCTCATCTTCCAGAAAATTTTTGAAAGTGACTCATTCAAGAAAAAGAAGATACAAAACAATGGCTTGATTTCCGCTCCTCTACTAAGTCACTTTTTTTTTTAACCCCATGGCAAAGACTGCAAAGATATTTATTGAAAGATGTTTATAGTTCCATATTAACAACCAAACATGTTTACAGAGGGAAAGATTTATTGTCTATTTTGTATAATGCTGCATCATAATGTAAAAAATAATTTTTAGAATAAAGTTAGTCCTCCATAACTTTATGGGAAACATGAATACATAGTAAATACAAAAATATGTATTTCTTTAAGCTTGTGTCAGTCTTTTCTTTTTTATTTTTTGAATAAGTTTCTAGGTATAAGTACTAATATTTTTCCCTGAAGAATGGCTCTTCCAATGCACTGCTCTTAAAGAAGTACCTTTAAAGATATGAACTTTATTTCTAGATTTAATAATGCACCTTTGAGAATGCAACTTTTAACATTCTTATATGAAATTATTTGTGTGTCTATTATCTTTCATAGAAGTAGAAAGAGCCCCATACAGAATGATATAGGCAGTTAAAATAAACTTTTAAACATAACAAAAAGGCCACACCTATTTCATTCCTTGAAAAATAAGAGCAGATTATAGATAAGGATATTTCCATTAAATTGGTTACAAATATGAACTCTTGAATGTTGGCAATGAACACCTAATCCTCAGTTATGAGTAAAGAACATAATAACTTTTGTTTATTAAAGTAGAATATTTCATTCTGACAATTTTCCATATGACAGCTTGGATCAAAACTTTTAAAATTTATTATTTGTCTAATGCTGTATATAAATGACTTCAGTAATGTCATTTACCTTAGTTACAATATTTATCTCTCATAGGTTAGAAATTTTACTCCAGTTATTATTGGACATTATGTAATATTTATCTTTCATTTTTGGTACTATTCAGTAATATATTTTTGAACATGTATTCAGAGAATATGTGTACACTTTTTTATTCTGAATGGCAAAAAATTGAGTAGTGATTTGGTAAATCTCTTTTTTCTTTCTTGAGCTGTTTGTATTAAGTGGTTCAGAGATTTTATTTGCTCTTAGGTATCTCTTAGCTTCAATTGAGTTCTGAATCCAGTGTCTTTTTAGATAAAATTATTAGTCTTGTGCTCGCTTCGGCAGCACATATACTAAAATTGGAACGATACAGAGAAGATTAGCATGGCCCCTGCGCAAGGATGACATGCAAATTCGTGAAGCGTTCCATATTTAAAAAAAATTATTAGTCTTAGTGAAAAATAAAATATTTATTATTTCTCTAACTCATATGATGATCATTCAAGAATTTGACCTTCTTATTGTCTTTCAGCAACACATAAAATATAACTCACTTATCATTAGAATTTATTTTATAAATGCCAACTTATTTTCAAAATATCTAAGTGCATCATCAGTCTTAAATTTGATTAATAAATTAGAAACTAAATTGTCACACAGCCTCAACATGCTACAGGCAATATACTAGTTTCTAAATAAGTTTTTTAGATTTTTTAAAAATTTTCAGTCTTCATAATTTACACAACGATCACAGGAGCTTTACTCCATAAGGGCAAAACAGAGTAAATCCTGTTTATTGTATTCATACAAGAGGGCTAACTGAAATATCCACACTGCATTGAACAGATCTGGACAATTTGCTCCATCTTGTTTTCATAATATGAAAGTTGTATGTTTGGAAATCATGTCACACCTGCATCATTGTGGCTTGAGCCTAATCTCACTTTCTGAGCTCCAGCTTTTGGTTTCCTAATTGTTACTTGCAGCAAAAGGATAGATGAGCAGGCCACAAGATCCTTCTGCTAGATCAGTGATAGGATTTCCTTATAAAATCTTGGAGCTGTAAGGTACTTTAGAGCTCATATAATACAATTTCCTAATTTTATTAAACTTGGACTCAGGGAGGTTAAGGAACCTTGTCAAGGGACTACAATCACTGACTTGTGGACTGATCATCGCTCTGGACCATTTCCACGCACTCTTGATGCTGTTCCTGTGTTCTACTGAGGGACTGATGGGGACCTCAAATCTTGGGATTAGAAGAGTCATTGTCTAACTTGACCTTATTTTCAGACATCTACACTTGCATTCAGTGACTTTTTTTTTTTTTTTAATCCCATTTTTTCTGAAAGCATCTTGATCTTTGCAAGTCTCTTGGTGTAGCTCTGCTATGTAAGGATTTTGGAAATCAGAATGGCAGTTTGATATTAGGGGCTTTCAGTGAAAGTAAATCAGGACTTTGTAAACATATACCCAGAAGTTAAGCCACAAAAGTAATGGCAACACTAAGCTCAATCATACAAATATTCCCTTGGGTTTCACAATATCTTCTTTGGGGCCTGCATTACCACTTAAATTCACATAGGCATTTTTATTCAAGACAGAGCTGGAAGAATAAAAAGTTGATGAAAGGATCAAAGCATTTATTCCTCAATTTCCTTGAGCTACAGCATGAATCCTTTAACATTGAGAAATCTACACATAAAAACATGCATAAGTCCAAAAAATAGAAGCCATTTAGTACTCAGTCAATAAAACACCCACTGTGTGTTGATATGTATGTGTGTGTAGGTTCATACATCAGGATTTGATAAATTATTAATACATAAAACCCTATTTTCTTTGGGATAGTCACATAATATTACTTACTCAACAACCTTGAATTTATTGTGACCACACATTTTCCTAGGCTTGTTTAGTCCCAATGTTTGTGTTTGATTTAAATAACCACACATACTGAAGATAGCTTTATAAGAGGTGTGTTACAATGAAGGAAAATAATCTTATTAGCTTTTAGTTCCACGGGGTTCTTTTTCAATGAGAATTTCAGCTATGTAAAGACCATAAAAGCTGATGCTTCTTCATCTTAATGTTACTTAAGGGAAGGCCTAGCCTCGACACGATGTATTATGGAACTGAGAGCTGGTTTGGGGATGACATAAATGAATTCAACTGCAAATTATGACATACCTCTTCCATTTTGTTGGGAAGCTGTAGCTAAAATGCTAGCCCTGATTAATTAGCAGACCCTATTCTGCTTTGTCGTGAGGTTAGTCCATAAAGGATATGATACTGTTTTTTTCATGAAACAAACAAAAACAGCATTGGAACTGTCAGGAAAAAGAAGCCGCTCTTGAAGACTAATCATTACCAGCTTTTGTCATGTGGTTGTAATTGTTGCATGAATTCTGCTTCAATCAGGGAAAAATATGCTTAAGTGCCAGTAAAAGTTTTTATGTTGCTATGAAATTTTGCAATTTATAGCTTTGTACAGATGAGCTCTTGTTACTAGGCAACACTGTATGTGTAGTTTGCTCAAACTATTTGTTAATCCCAGGCATTACAATAGCTAAGGAAAGAAAAAAACCAACAACAAAGAAAACCGTAATAACTATTATAGCAGAGAAAATCTGATGACAGAAGTAAATGGAAATTTGGGTGCTGACAAAAAATAGAGTTTATTAACACATACATTCACATACTGGCTGGAAACAGTAAGAATATTAGAGCTTCAGCATATTCACCTTATAGAAAAAAAAGTGGTTTCAAATGGATTTAATGATGATGCAGATCTCTGATTGGCCATACTCTAAGCCAAGCTTTTGGTGTACAGATAATTTTTTCAGATGCTGGTTTTAATTAAGAAGCACAGGGTATTTAACAACTAAGGAGGTGTCATATTGCTGCTAGCTTGCTGTTTATCCATTCATATCCATTGAAGAGAAGAGAAAGTTCCTGAAAGAAATATAATAGTGTGCTGACACCCCATCTTTAAGTAGATTGACTGCCTGATGGACAGACCACTACTGTCTTAAGGAACCCCAGGTATTGCTATGGAACAAGCAAGAAATAGCAACATGTTCTTCAAAACAATAGAAAGATCAAGTGAGGAGTATAGAAGCTTCAATGATGTTGGATGCTTCAGTAAGGGAACCTTAAAGCCACCATTAGAATACTGCAGTCACCTTAGATGATCTGCCAATGCTTTCTGGTTTACGTGCTTCTTGTGTTTCGAATCACTGTTCTTATATTGGGAAGGTAGTTTAAACGCTAATTTACAAGCAACACAACGTTAAAGTTTCAGGTTGAAGCTCTCCAAGTTCACATGAGGACAATGCTTTTTTGATAGAAAAAGTTACGCTGGTGCTATATGCAGTTTCCAGGCCCTGGAAGGGGGAGCTCAGAGAACAGACTTTGTCTGCCCTAGTGAAGCTTGGAGAAGCAACAGCTGTGAAATAAGACTGCACTTTCCCCTGCCACAGTTCTGCTAACTTGCAGACCTGGGGCTTTCTGTAGCTGGGAATGGGGAGTGTTTGTTGGGAGTATGTGATTCTTTCCATAGAAATAGCTAACACGAAGAGGGTGGTGGGAAAAAAATAAAAAGAAATAGCTAACACGGACAAGTTGCTGAGTTGTATATGATTTATTAAGGCCACTTCTTTGGAGACTTCTCCGTCCCCCTTCCCCACATATACACATCCCTTCCCTTTCTTTGCTTTCCGACTTCTTCAGGGGCTGATTTGGTTCTTTCTCTAAATAGCCTTTTTTTTTTTTTTTTTTTTTGCCATCAGGGTTAATCTAAGTAAGGTGTGATATCAGGAATCCTAGAAGCAACTTCTAAACCTGTTTTGCCTCACCTGAGAAAATATTGTTCCTCTAGAGTCCCCCCACTTCTTGGAGAGGAATGACTGCTGGAATGGGCTGGAATGACTGCTCTCGGGGAGGGCTCACTTTTCAGGGCTTTCATTTATGGAATAAGACTGTCACAAAGATATATTCCTGGACCTTTTTCCAGAGTGAACTGAACTGCAACCAGCTGTGAAAGGGTTGGGGACATAAAGTTTCTAAAAGTGAGGTGACTTAAGAGATTTGGTGAGCAAGAGATTAGCCCAGAACAAATAGTTCACAGAAACAAAAACTAATATTTAACTTCAGTAAAATATGGCACCAGGAACTTTTAAACTGTCAAATTATATGAATATCATTAATAAGTTTGAAGCCTCCATGGTAAAAATAGAATTATTTTTGTTTTGTTTTGTTGCCACACCTGGCAGTGCTCAGGAATTACTCTTGGCTACTCTGAGCTCAGAAATCACTTCTGTCAGGCTCAGAGGACCAGATGGTTGCTGGGGATAGAACCTGGGTTGGCGTCTGAAAGGCAAACACCCTACCCACTGTGCTATGGCTCTGGCCCCAAAAGGAGGATTATTTACAAAAATATACATCTAGGTATTAGCTATATGATGATAGGTATTTTAAAAAATACACATGACTTTTTAAAATATTTTTTATATAACTGAAGAATGCAAGAACTTCTTAAAGACGAAATCCAAGGATATATTGAGTGGATTTAAAGGAGAAAATGTGGGGAAGGTGGTTCAACTTAAAAATCTATTAGCTGGGGCCCGGAGAGATAGCACAGTGGTGTTTGCCTTGCAAGCAGCCGATCCAGGACCAAAGGTGGTTGGTTCGAATCCCGGTGTCCCATATGGTCCCCTGTGCCTGCCAGGAGCTATTTCTGAGCAGACAGCCAGGAGTAACCCCTGAGCACCGCCGGGTGTGACCCAAAAAACAAAAACAAACAAACAAACAAAAATCTATTAGCTGTATCCTTTAGGAGTTACTGGCTACCCTGAACATGGATCTCTTTACAGTGTAACCAGTGGGTACAAGGAAGTACCTGCTTTCTTGTAATGGAGTATTCACTATTAGAAACATCAGGAAGTGATATACCAGATTGGCAGAAAACTAGGAGAAAGAAAGGAGCATGAATGCTGCATAAATAAAATAATGACACTTTTTGTTCCCTGAGATAATTTCCTGCTTTCTATTATTAGTTTTACAAGTGGGAAATCATTGCCTTGTCTCTAAGGGGTAAACAATTATGTATCTTAGCAGTGTGTGCTGAAATTTTTCTCATAGTGTATCAGCCCACCTAGGAGAGAAAGTATGAGAAACCGGACTTGCTTTCCAGAGGTGGTGTTAGGAGATGGGGGTCAGGGGTAGGCAGAAATAAAAGCACAAGATTTAGAAGCTGGGGGTTGCATGGGGGTACCAAGAAAGAAATG
Source organism: Suncus etruscus (assembly GCF_024139225.1). NCBI lineage: Eukaryota > Metazoa > Chordata > Mammalia > Eulipotyphla > Soricidae > Suncus > Suncus etruscus. The sequence continues at coordinate 18,935,008 of NC_064860.1, forward strand.
GTCACAGGGATGGAGAACTTTGGAATTAAAAGTTATAGCTAAATGACATAAACATGTTATTTATGTGTGTAATGTGTTTATATGTCACTGAAGTTTTTCATTCTTGAATAACATGTCACAAGTTATACTACAGTCTGCATAGAATATAGGGATATGTTTTCTAAAGGGAAAGAGTGGAAATAAATGGACAGATTGATAGCATGGACATGTAAAATCAGCCCTCTGTAGAAGATTTTGGCGATCTTGAGCTTTCTCAGTGAATCCATCTCATCTAAGGTCCCAGTGACCCAAAGTTCCCCCACAGCATCCCAGGGGCTTTAATTCCTGTCAGCAACACTTTGAAAGCACTCACTATACTTCCTTCATGGAACTGGTGGTCATGCCCTTGGCTTTTGAGAGAGAACTTTACAAAAATAACTATGATTCAAGAACAATGTCTCTCAGAAATGAATAACTATTGCAGCCATTATGAAAAACAGTATGGAGATTCCTCATCCCACTCTGGGTATTTCTCTGAAGAATACAAAAATACAATTTTGCTGAGGTAAATGAACCCCCTCACTTATATACTCACAGCATTATTTATAAGAGCCAAACATTAAAATCAAATACCCATTGACAGAGAACTGGATAAGAAATTGTGATAAATATGCATCATGCATAATGAACTATCAATTCTTCTGCTAAAAGCAAGATGCAATCCTATCATTTGACACAATATTGTTATGCTTAAAGAGCATTATAACAAGCTAATCTAAACTTTGTGCCTCCTTTATTTCTCATCAAAGTTAAGAGGATGGAGCCAGAGATATCACTGGGGTTAAGGTGCTTGCTTTGCATGTGATTGACTCTGAGAAGGCATACCATCTTCTGAGCACTGCCAGGAGTGGACCTGAGCACAGAGCCAGAAGTAAGTCCTGGGCATGGCCAGGTGTGGTCCCCAAACAAAACAAAAAAACAAAACAAAATCGAGGTGAACTCCCTATGATTAATGAAATGAAAGAAACCGAGGCCGGTTGGAGGCCTGCAGTTTGGAGGGCTGACAATGATGTTCCCTTTCCCCCCTGGTGACATTCTTTTAACTTTGGTCTGAGAAATTCCTTTGTATAAAAGGGATCCAGATCCTTGACTACACAAAGCTAGTCAGTGGAGATTGCTCTGGAGCTCCTTGACTACAGTCACCTTTCTCCTTATTACCTTACTAAACACATACACCCAGTCACATTTTTCTGCCATTTTGGTACCACATATATTGCTTTTATATGTTCTTTGGATGTTTTTCAGCTGTGAAAATTAGCTTTATTCTTTCATAAATATATATACTTTTTATGAAGAACTAAATATGCACAGGCAGTTAGATCCAAACTCCCACTTCCTCCCAAATGTTGGCAAGCCTTGCTTCTCAATATATATGTTGTCTCTTTGTGCATAAAAGCTCTTATTTGCAGCTATGTAGTGTATTTTGGATGACAGGGATCTACTAAGCGAAACAACTCAGAGAAAGAAGTGCTGTATGATGTTACTCATATGTGAAAAATAAAAAAAAAACAACAACTAATGGACATATAAAACCTAACTAATACTTAGTCTCCAGGAATGTATAGTTGGGGAGGGGTACATTAGGTAAAGGGGTCAATTGTGTAGCAAAGAATGGAAGCAGACTTTTAGGTGGGAAAGAATGCTGTATATGCACATAAAAATCTATAATAAGGGGCCGGTGAGGTGGCACTAGAGGTAAGGTGTCTGCCTTGCAAGTGCTAGCCAAGGAAGGACAGTGGTTCCATCTCCTGGCATCCCATATGGTCCCTCCAAGCCAGGGGCAATTTCTTAGTGCTTAGCCAGGAGTAACCCCTGAGCATCAAACGGGTGTGGCCTGAAAAACCAAAAAAAAAAAATCTATAACGAACACATGCCTAAAATTTACATAAATGTTATAAATCAGTACTACTTAAATAAAACAGTTTGAAAAGTACAATTAAAGCAAAAAACCAAAAACAAATATATTATGTGACTGGATCTCTGAGTGCATACACCCAGAAAACACTACTTCCTCTGGAAACCTGGTTTTCTGTTCCTTCACTAAAAAGAACTGGAAATGCCATGTCTTTTCAGCATAGTTACAAACAGCCCAGATTCAACTGCTTCTTTCAAACATGGCCCCTGAGTCCCTTCCAGCCTACAGTGTCAAAGTTCCTTTCTGTAGTCCTTTTCTTTAGTGTTGTTGCAATTCTCTGTTCCAGAATGCTTGTACTGGGAAGTTTCCCAGTTCCATTATGAAAATATTGAGATTAAAAATAAAACACTTCTCTTTAGTTCAAGAAAAGTTTTATTAGGAGCTCCTCCAATAACAAAGCTTCTATAGAATGAGAAGTTAGCAGTGAATGCATGACCACAGATTCCTGTGGAAATTTGTCTTCTTTGAGGATAAGCTGCCTCTGAGATTCACACTTTCATTTTATTTCCCTTGGTGTGTGTGAGTGAGTGAGTGAGTGTATATGTGTGTGTGTGTGTGTGTGTGTGTGTGTGTGTGCATGGTGTGTGTTGTGTGCATGCGCTTGTGTGATAACCCAAAGGCTTTCCGTCACTCTGCTGGAATTTGTTCCCGTATGCAGTCCTAATATTCACAAGTGAATTTAAAATGGGCAGTTTTATAAGCAGGTGAAAATAGACTCACCTACTTAGCTCCAGAAATGTCCAATGCAATTTTTGATAAAATTTCTCCCCACACTCCTACTGAAATCAAGGCTATTTGGATAAGATTCACATGCCAGGCAACTTGAGGTTACTGGGAGCCCAACAGAAGAGGAAAAAACAGTTTAAGGTTATAAAGTCAGGGGACTCGCACTTTCTTACTTATCACCATACATATTCACACAGCTTAAGAGCATGCTCCCCTTCCCTGCCCCAGAAAATTTCAGCCAGAGCACTGACGCCATTTTGGATTTTTTTCTGTAGGACTGACTGTTCTCTACCTTGCAGACTGTTTAGCAGCATCCCTGGCCTCTACCCAATAGATATTGGTACCACACTTCTCCCTGAAGTTTTGACAGCTGAAAATATCTCCAGAATGACCAAGTACTTCTTGAGGAAAATCATCCCCTGCTGAGGATCACTGTTTTCACTCTCTGTCCAATTTGCCCATCAATATTGGCTTTGCTCTCTGAGTCATCTTAGAGGGCTTTCATCATCTCTGGGTCATTTTCTTGGCCTGTGGCTGAATTGCTGTGCATTGAGGTGTTTTATGTGTCACTACCCTTCTCTACATCTTCTGCAGCCAGAAGCAAGAGGTGAACTGTGGGAATGACCTGCCTATTCTGTTATTGCAACGGTTTTCTGACTGTCCTGAGAAGCATTTATATTGGCACCATTTGCAATAATTCTGATATAACTGTACTCAAGACTCCTTGTTGTAATCTTATCTTTTATCCTTTTGGTATTGGCACAGTTTAATAACTATGCTTTTTTCTTCATTATCCTATGAAAATAGACATCACCTAAATTTATTGTCCAATATGTACTGTATGCCGTAAAAGGAAACCTGTCTCAGAATGTAATGTTATTTTACAATAACTTTTTCCCCAAAAGGACATCATTCCAATAGTTTGTAAAGCAGTAAAATTTGACATGAAAATTAATTTAGGAATTTCCTTCCTTCCCATTTAGTTAATGCTATCTAAATTCTTGGCTGCAGAAAGTACCAGAACATTGAACTAATTACTGTGACAGTTAGCAGTTGTAGCCTGTTTATTTGCTAGATCCAATATAAACTCATCAAAATCAAATTACAATAAATGTAAAATCCAGTGATATGCTGTGTAAGGTCAATTAGTGCTTTCCATTAACTAGCCCAACTTTCAAGACAAAGACCATTAAAATTCTAACTTGAAATTTAGAAAGTATGAGTTTATGACACAGTACATATTACTTGTGTTGATCCTATTTTAGTAGATATAGAATAATATTTTAGACAATATCTATATAACTCATATTTTGTGAAGCCTTTATTTTTTTCTGCAGGGCACCTACTTTAATAAATTAGTGCTCTAATTCTGGAATTAGGATGCCTGGTTTCAGATTTCAGCTGTAACATTTGCCAGTCAGGTTTCCTTTATGCTAATTATGCAAAATTTCTAACCTCTTTTGACTTTATTGGATAATAATACAACTGGCATGCCAGGTTTTGGTGAAGATTAAATAATGCAATTCATAGTAACAGAGAGCTCTGAGGTTGCCCTTAATAAGAATTTGATAAATAGTAGCTATAATGACTTTTATGAAGATTAGATTTTATGGAATTATTTTGATGGACAACTTATCCCAACTGGCACAAGAAAAAAAAGAATTGTCTGTAGGGTGTTGTGATGTTTTGCACAGAAAAATCAATTCTCAAATTGTCGTAGGACTTGGTTACTCTCCATTTTTTGGAGCCAGATTTTCACTAAGCATGTATACACACATATAAATATGTTGACTTAGTGTGTGTGTGTGTGTGTGTGTGTGTGTGTGTGTACCTCCCAAATGATGCTCAGCAGCTTGGTAACTTCTCTTGCTGTTTCTCTGCCAACTGTTGACAACACAGTGACAGAACCTAAAGATGTGGTGTGGCATTGGCCATGCAGTGCTGGGGATCCCTTGGATAAGTGATTCCATCCAAGTGGTTCTTGGGTTTGTGTTTATTTAACGTGACAGAAACTTCTCTACAAACAATTGTCAGGAGCAAAGCCACTGGTCAAATGAATCTTTATCTGGGATAGTCCTTGATTCAGGACTGGTTGGTGTCCAACACAAATGCTCAGGAGTCTGCAAATGGGACACTTTTCTGGTTGGGAACTCATAAGTGCTTTTTCACTATTGTTAACACCTGGGTACTTTCTCTTATGCCTTATGTACTTTCTGGAGAATTGAAGCTTATTTTTCTCAAAATTATCCAATAACTGTGTATGCTCATATGGCTGAGTAGAACGTTATCAAACTTGAAAAAGAAGTTCCATGAGCTAGGACCTAACTCAGTAAGTGATTTCACCATGATATCTATTTTTTTTTATCTTCTTCTATTTTCCAAAAGAAGCTTTATAAAACGTGGAAGAAATTAAAAGAAGAAAGCCCATGGGCAGCTGTAGCTCATCATCATTTTGACACTTGAAGAAAAGCAAACTAGCTTCCAAATTGACACTATTCATTAAATGCTCATCTCTTGTGCACATAAATGTTTTTCTATTGTGTTCCTTCAAAGGTATATCACAGGATATTTAAGCACTTAAAGGTTTTTGTCTTTTTAAAAAAATATTCAGTCTCTCTCCGTCTCTCTGTCTCTGTCTCCCTCTCCCTCTCCCTCTTTCTCTCTCTCTCCTCTCTCTCTCTCTCTCTCTCTCTCTCTCTCTCTCTCTCTCTTTTTCTCTCTCTCTCAAGTTTTGGGCCACATTGGCAGTGCTCAGGTATTACTTCTGGCTCTGCACTCAGAAGTTACTCCTGGCAGGCTTGGGGGACCCTTGGGAAGCCAGGGATTGAACCTGGGTCAGACATATGCAAGGCAAATGCCCTACCGGCTGTTTTATTGTTCAAGCCCTTATTAGTTTCTTTCTATGTGAATTATGTGGCGTTTAATATTGTTAAGGGTAAATTTCATCATTGTAAGCTATTGTTATCATCTAATTTTGGCTTTTACTGATGGGGAAAAGTCCTTCGTGAAGTCAAACTTGCTTTATTTCTCCAGTAAAACAAGCACATCTTTGCGACAAGTCTTGTTTGATTCGGCCAGCCATGGTGCAATCCACAGCCTCTAGGAAATCCACACTGGAGTTTTACCATTACAGACACAGACCTGTACTTGTTTTCAGTACACATAGGTTGAAAACCATTGGTTTAGAGAACATAGGATTTGGAGACATAAGTAAACAGGTTCTAATCTGAGCTCAAAGGTAGTGTGGGGTGCTTACTTTGTGTCTTTGATTACTAGTTCAGGGTCCATTCTGTTCTGATGTGTGTGCGTGTTTGTGTGTGTGTGTGTGTGTGTGTGTGTGTGTGTGCATTTTGAAACATGAGTGTTTATATTCATGAGTCATTATACAGCTGCACATTTACTTTAGTACTTCTTTTTTTTAAATAATTTTGTTGTGATAAAAGTGATTTACAAATCTTTCACAGTAACAATAATATTTAAGGTATATAGTGACAATAAATCAGGGCCATTCCCATCACCAGTGTTGTCCTCCCTCCATCCCTATTCTCAGCATGCATCCCATATCTCCCTCTCTGGTCCCCTGGTCTGCTAGTATTAACTACTCCCCTCTATGTATAGCTTGTTGTAGATTGGGTATTGATTCTGTTGTCATTGGCTTTGGGTTTGGTGTTTGAATCTGATAATTTTTTATTTCCACTCAATATTCATACAACTGTTTGGTCCTAGTATTCTCCATTTTTTTTTCTTCCTCAATTCATGAGGCAGAACAAGATGATTCATGTTATGTGATTCTGTTGGAAAAACAAAAACAACTGGGAGGATTCCTTCTAGAGGTTATAAATATCAATTTAAAAGAAGAATGGTAAAAACAAAGCAAAACAAACAAACAAAAAACAAAAAGTCAGCATCTACCAGAACTCCCCCCAAACCAGCTACTAAAAACAACCACCATCATATAATAACCATGAGAACAAATATAAATAAAAATTAAAATAATAAGAAAGAAGAAAAGAAATAAAAATAGAAAAGAGAAGAAAAAGAAAAAATAAATAGTAAGAAGAAAAAGAAAAGATAAAATGAAGGAAGGAGGGCTGGTGTGGCAAGGTTTTGTGCTTCTTTTTTTTTTTTTTTGCATAGGCATAGTAAGTATTGGGAAAATTAGACAGGGAATTCCCTTGGCCTAAGAGATATGGGGTTTCTCTGCTTTGAAGCATACCTCCATGGGAACAACTACAGGTTCTATATATGCTCATTTTCACACCCCAAGTTGTTTTTTTTTATGAAACATGAGTTTTTTTAATAGGAGTGCCACCTCTCCTCATAACAATATCCAATAGCAGGCATTTGATTGCTTTCATCTCATCCATTAAAGATTCTCCTCTCTCCTATTTTCCCTCTCAACCACACATGAGTACAGAATGCTCTGAATCTTAACCTTTCATGAGAAGGAACACATGAGGCCAGAACACATGATTTTTACTGAGATAGGTCCCTGATAATTCAGAACTGATATTTGGTATCTTTTCTGCATGGTTCCACTGGAGGGAAATTCTTATCAGTCAAGCAGGAAGGAACAGAGTGGATTCTGCTCTATATCTCTGTATTTTATCTCATGATGAGAGACAAATTCTGACTCTCAAGCTTAAGGTGGGCAGGGACACATTTAGACATTAGGCATAAGTAGAGAACGACTTCTTTTACTTCACTCAGCAGCTGTTCGAAATGAGAACTGTAACTCTTAAGTTGTGTTAAATAGCTCTCCTTCTCCAGGTCAAGTTGGTAAACAACATAGCATTTATAAAACACATGAATGCAAGATTTATAGGAAAGATGAATATTTTATGTAGTAAACAACAGTTAAAATCTATGTTGGACTATATCTATTTTCCTTAAGATTTTCTGGACACTTTGATCCTTATGACACATATTATTTTCTGCATAAATTAAAAAAATTACATAAAATAATCGACCTAATCTCTAAAGATATTCATAAGTAATGAATCATGGTAGTCTCCACTTATATTATTATTATTATTAATTAACTTTGGGAGGCCATAATCCCACAGACCTTATTCCTGGCTTTATGCTCAGGGATCACTGCTACAATTTCTTGGGAGACTATGTGATGTCAAGGGTAGATAAACAGAGTTAGCCACATGTGAGGCAAGAGCTTTAATCCCTGCACTATCAAGTGTTACCCAATGATTTCCCATTTAATCTTAAATTAGTTTCACTAAAAAAGTAAGATTAATCATGAAAGTTTTCAATCTTTCACAAAATGGAATAACAAAGTTAAAACGAAAGTGACATACAGGACTTGAGTGATGTTTGACACTTGCAAAGCCCTGAATTTTATCCTTAAAACCACACGGCCCACTGCCCACACCTTCATATCTGGCCATTGTCTCCCCCCACACCCCACCCAAAGTTAATTTTTAGTGTTTGAACATTGAACAATTTGGCCCAGTTGGTTGAGTATTGTCAGGTATGTTGTCCTCTTTCCTGATCCCCTGAGAATTGCTTGGGAAGCAGCTCCCCCACAAAAGAATGTGAGCGTTGGAATGTGTCACTTAGACAAATGACAAAGATGTGGGAAAAAAGGAAAGTAGAATTGTCTACTGGAAATCTTATCAGCTATTACTTATCAAGTGTCTCAGAAGGTTTAAATTACTTATAATCACTTGGAATTAGATGACAATAGAATAAAAAATGAACTAGTATAAAAGTGACTTGGCAGGATTTTAAACAGAGCAAGTTTCCATTGTAATTTGAGTTTCCACTATCATTTATTTTTTAAAGTGATCATTTGTAAAAATCATAAAGGAACTTTGAAGTCAGTGACTGGCATTACATAAGTGAAATTTAAAAAGAAGGACAAATGCAGAATCGTCTCACTTATCTGTAGTATATAGAATAACAGGATGAGGGAATTCAACGTAATAAAGGGCACTACTTAGATCATTCTTGACCCTAGGGCATAGGAATAAGGACAGGGAAGAAAAAATTAAGGGGGATTGTGAAAAGAGTGTATGAGAAAGTAATAAGGACAGGGGCAGTGACCTCTGGCTACACTGGCATTGTAGAGGGGTGGTATGCTATATTTATGTACCTAAACTACAGAGTCAACAAAACTTAAAGTATAAAATCTAAACCACAACAAACTAAAAATGTGTTTTTCAAGAGGTAGGCTGAGGGTGGTGAGGGAGGAAATTTGGGAACACTAGTGGAGAGAAGTTGACACTGATGGTGGAATTGGTGCTGGAATAGTATATACCTGAAAGCCAATTATCATTAATCATATAAGCCATGGTGCCTTAATTTGGGTTAAAAGATAGTTGAAGAGATAGTTTCAGGGGTCCTCAAACTTTTTAAACAGGGGGGCCAGTTCACTGTCCCTCAGACCATTGGAGGGTCTGACTATAGTAAAAACAAAACTTATGAACAAATTCTTATGCACACTGCATATATTTTATTTTGCAATGAAGAAACAAAACAGATACAAATACAATATGTGGCCCGCAGGCCGTAGTTTGAGGACTAATGGATAGTTCAGTGGGCAAGTACACAGTACATATCATGTACAGAGTGGGTCTACATTTGATCCTCAGGACCATATATAATGTCACTTAGCCCCATCAGTAGTGATCCCTGAGTACAGCTGGGTGTAGTTCAAAATTTTTTTTAGAAAATGATGAGATATACAAAACTCACACTTACACTCAAATTCTTTCTATTCTTGGGTATGAATGTTAATACAATAGTTTGGAGTCTCCGAATCAACATAATTCTTTGCATGTTTTGCCTCCTTTCTTATCCCTAGTTTATCCACAGATCCTATCATCCCAGGGCTCTGTTAAAAGTGAGTTAGAGAAAAAACACAGTTCTTGGGTGGATACCTTAAGCAGTTATGGTACTTACGGTGTGGAGACAACTTCTCACAGCAGCAAAAATTTCCAGCACTGGCACTTGAGAGATAGCATGGAGGTAAGACATTTGCCTTGCATGCAGAAGGACGGTGGTTCAAATCCCAGAATCCCATATGGTCCCCCCGAGCCTGCTGGGAGCGATTTCTGAGTGTAGAGTCAGGAGTAACCTCTGAGTGCTGCTGAGTATGACCCAAAAACCAAAAGAAAATTTTTTTTCAGCACTTTCTCTGGGGCATTTTTATCTCTGCTTTTGCACGTGGCACCTGGTTTCGTGTAGTATCTTTTTATTTTCTTATTAAATACCGTACGTATTCTGAGTACAGGCCTATTTGGAGATATAATTATGCAAGGTTTGCAGTACTGTAAACTGTTATACAGATTCTGAAAAATATTCAGTCCTATGTAAATAAAGATATTAAAAATGTTCACATCTGGAGATACATTTGTATTTCTTATAGAAGAATATGTGGAATTTATCAACTTAAAGGTCTTGAATCTTCATTACAATGTAGATTATGATACCAAAGATATCAGAAAAAAGAGGAATGTTCCAATTTTAGAACTAAAATAGTCAGAATGTGCTTGTATATTAAATGTTATGTTTTTTTGAGTATTTTTGAAAACTGTTTATGATATAGAAGGCTACCAAGCTATCAAATTAAGTGAAAAATTTATGCAAAGTACTATACACATTATAACTCCAACGTATTGGTAGTAAATATGTAGAATAAAATGTGTCCAAATGTTAAAAATCAAAATTTTGGAGCAGAAAGATTAAATATGGCCTTTTATTTTTTAATTTTTAAATTTTTTTATTTTTGGGTCATACTCATTGACGCTCAGGGGTTACTCCTGACTATGCACCCAGAAATTACTTCGACTTGGGGAACCATATGGGACGCTGGAGGATCAAACCATGATTCGTCCTAGGTCAGATGCATGTAATGGCTGCACTATTGCTCCACACCCTAAGTATGACCTTCTAAAACTTTTCTATATTTTCTGAATTTCCTGGAATGATCAGGCATAGAACTAGAAAAGTTTTATTAAGATTATGTAGAATGTTAATGCTTTTTCAAAGGAAAGAACTTTTGCATTTTGATGAAAATAACTGGAAAATTAAAAGCAATGTATTTGATCCACACTGTACAAAGGAGTAAAATTTGTCTTTGTGGAAAAATATAAACTATCAGTTGTATCAACATTTAAATATCTCTTTACATTCTGGTGGAGAGATTGGTAAAATCCTCTGAAACCATGAAACAATAACTTCATTATTATTGTAAACTATGATACTGAACTCAAAAGTTAAAATTAAAGGAAATTTAAATGGAAATATGAGTGTAGTTTTTCTTCTTTACCTTATTTTAAAATAAGTCAGCCTCAGTTAAAGTAATAGAGACTTCAATACGTCACAATAAAATTATTTTATTTTAATGTAAATACAGTTTTGCTAGCTTTTAATTAAGTAACAATAAAGGTATAGATATACATACATCGGTAAAATACATACTTTTAAAAACAATAAAGCAAACTTGATATAAATCTTTTACACACAAATATAGATACTCTTCAGATATAAAATATAACACATTTCACAGGAAAGACAACTCTCTGGGAACAAAAGTCAATTTTATAGTTACACTAGTTTTAATACATCACTTTAGTCACATTATCATACAAATAAAGCATTTGGCAAGTTTTGGGAGCATGAACTAATAAGATACGGTTGAGTTTCACAAAAGCTTCTGGAACTTGAAAACTACTTCTTTGCCTGCCTTTGAACAAAGTGCTTAGTAATAGTAGTAAAATGAAAGGGCCACCGTAACTAGAAGCACAAAAACTGGGCACAAAATCTCTAATGCCATTGGACTATGTACATCTTTATCTCTTATCTCCTATAATTCACCAAAAGGAATTTCTCAATTGAGGGTCAGATGAATAGTTAAAGGGAGCTCCCAGGATATTCCACGGGGGCCACTGGAAAAAAATTGAGTAAGTGGATGGTAGTATATAGCATCAGCCAAGAGAGTCTAGTGGTAGAACAGGAGTGCCACAGGAAGAAAACAAGGTCAGGAAAGGATTAAAATAAGAAAAAGGTTGAAAAATGTAGCTCAAAAGTGTTCACATTTTCTAAACACCTTCATGCAGGAATCAAGAATAATTGAGTAGGAACAGATGGGGGAAACTGCATTTCTGCTTGCCAGTGCAAATGTCCAAATCCACATGCTCAGTCACATTCTGACATGCCCTTGGAGTGGCTGTCATCTACATATCACAGAATGCGGCATGGTGGCTTTGTTTGATTTCAAAGGAAAAACAAAGCTTTTGTTCAGAGCTTTAGAAAAATCAGTTCAGTCCACCTTGTCCACGTTCCTATGACAAGGATCGAGAGCTGATGCTCATTTGGGAATGAAGGGATGTTCCTCTTGCTCCTTCTCTTACTAAGTGATTCCCTCACAGGCTTTGTTGTCTCACTCTACCTCGATCCTTGGGGCTGGCTTTTTAGAGGATGAACTTCCAGGATCGGAGGGGCGGTAGGATAATGTGCTCATTTTTGTTGATAGGTTTGAGTGAGATTTGGCCTTTGGGGGAATGTATTTCAGAAGCTGGAGGAAATATTTTTTAAACTTTTTCCCCAGAAAGCCATAAAAAAGCGGGTTCAGGCAATTGTTAAAATAAGCAATGCAAATGGTGATGGGCATAGCTGTGTCAACAATATCTGCAATCCTACAGTCCTGGATGACGCCCAGTTGAATCAGGACATCCAGAAAGGTGAATATTTGGTGGGGGACCCAGGAAAAGAAGAAGAAAAGCACAATTGCCATGATGATCTTGAAAATATCATCATTCCTTGGCTTGTTCTTCTGAATTTCATAAGCCTGCTTCAGGGCCTTCCAGATCAGAGTGTAACTTGTAAGAATAATCAGAAAGGGAATTAGGAAGCCTAGTATATTCTTGGTGAGACCTAGCCCTATGGGGAGGGTGGAATTTTTGGATTCATAGTGGAAGGCACACACGGTGATATTGGTGTTCTCGATGAAAAACACATTGCGGTGGATAACTGTTGGCAAACTGGCCAAGCCAGCTAGCAGCCAGATCACAATACAGGTGACCTTGGCCACTAGCATTGTGCGCCGAAGACGGGACTTCATGGGGTGGACAATAGCAAGGTAGCGATCAATACTCAGACAGGTGAGCAGAAACACACTGGCATAGAGGTTGAAACTGACGCTGCCCGAAGCTATCTTACACAGGTAGTTGCCAAAAGGCCAGCGGTATTCCATTGCGGTGTAGACAGCCCAGAGGGGCAAAGTCAGCAGGAAACATAAGTCAGCCAGTGCCAAGTTCAAGAGGAAAACACTCGCTACAGTTTTCAGTTTCATGTAAAAGTAGATGACGATCACAACCAAGCTGTTCCCAAATATTCCCACCACGAAGATGATGCTGTATAAAGTGGGGATCATGACAAATATGTAACTGTGCCTTCCGGATCTGGGACAGTCATCCTGGATTCTTTTAATGCCGTCTTCGGTAGAGGCGTTGAGCATCATATTGATTTCCTGGGTCAATTAGTCTCAGGCACTATTACCGAATTCACCTGGAGAAAATAAAAATGAAAGTAAAAAAATGTAGCTTCCAACATGTAAACAAATTGTTCTCTTTCTCAGTCATAAATATAGAAAGTCAATGCTCATCTTAAGGGAAGAAGTTAGAGCCGGTCTAAGATTTTACACTTACATGTACTTTTAAGACAGAAGATAGTGCTTTCTGGGCAGAGGAAAATTCTCAAGATCAACAGAAGTGGGTCCTAGATCCTTGGCATTTTTATCTAGCAGTAAATCCTAATTTCAAAAAAAAATTTATAAAAATACTTTAAATATCAAAAATATGACTGAACTTAATGATCTAGATGATGAGTTTTACATGGAATAAAACAAAGCTGATGTATTTGTCTTTAATTCCAAAGGGTGATGCTTGTCTTTCTTATATTTTAGAGGTTTGCCTTTCATCTGTCAATTTCCTTTTAGGTATAAAAATTAATAGTATCCCACAAAGGGGACACGTTATACTAGGAGCCCAGGGGGCAAAAGAGGGAGATCTGGAATGCATGCTGGGAACAGGGGTGGAGGGAGGACAACAATTATGGTTGGAATGCCCCTGATTCATTGTCACTCTGAACCTTAAATATTACTGTAAAAGATTTGTAATTTGCTTTGGTTTCAATAAGATCATTAAAAAATGTAATAGTATCCTTCTTTAAGTATTCAGAATGGTGTCTGGGTAGCTGAGGATTGGCCATTGTGGGAGTGATTTAGGATGAATAGGAAAAAGAAGGGCTTATGACTCTGAGGACTAATACCTTCACTATGCTTTTCTACACCCCATGAGATCTCTTTAACTTCTTAGTCTTGGCCAAAGGCTGATCCTCCCAATTTTGGGGCCTGCCTATCACTTCAAGAATTAACCCCAAAACAAGCTGCTTCTGTAACAAAGGTGTCCAACAAGCAGGTTAGGTCATGCTTATCAATAAAAGATGTCTTTGTGCAGAATTAGAGACATTATAGTGAAGAAATTCTTTAGAACGTTTAGAACTTAGTGAAGAAATTCTTTAGAACTTTTAGAAGCATCAGATGCTCAGGCTGGAGGCCCACAAATCTATCTACTATCTATCTATCTATCTATCTATCTATCTATCTATCTATCTATCTATCTATCTATCTATCTATCTATCTATCTATCATCTATCTATCTATCTATCTATCATCTATCTATCATCTATCTATCTATCTATCTATCTATCTAATCTATCTATCTATCATCTATCTATCTATCTATCTATCAACCTTTGCTTCAATAGGCCGCATAATTAACTATCAAGCTACTTATTTATTTGATAGAGAAAACCCAACATTTGCCCCAGATTTGAGTCTACCAGAAAACCTGAAAATGACATTTAGGCAGATGTGGGTCAGGCAGAATTTGAGGTCTAGGTACTCTCAAGCAAGGAAACCTGATGACAGAGGTATGACACTAAAAAGTGGGTCGTTAGATGAGCATGACTGTATGTTCCTCTTGTCACAGTGTCCTAAGGAAGATGAATAAGGGCACAGTTTGTTCCTCCTTGGAAAGCTGTTCTTGACTAGGAGAGCGCTGACTGGCTACATGTCCCCATAAGAGTGCCATTATTGATGCAAAACGATGCTGGGATGGCCTGAGATATTTGTCTAACCAGCCTCTTATAGGAAATAGTGACCTGAAGTGACTACTTTGTTTCCCCAAAGTAGGCAGCTATTTTCCCTTCCAAGTTTTTGACTTCATAGTGTCCACATAGTGTCTGTTCCTTTTGTGCATCCTTATATTATCTAAAAATACTTATTCTTTTTTTAGTTTGGGAGCAGCAGCATCCAAAAATAAGTGATCATGGTTTCTGACTTTTCTGGACAACTGGGTACTATGTTTTCTGAGGAACTTTGATTCTTAGGATAAAAAATTTGATACCACTCTATCATGACCTGTTGATCTGCCTTTTTTGTTTACATTTCCTTCTTGTTTCCTTGAGAGTGGGCATGGCCACTTGTGCTCAGGGCTTACTACTACTGACTTTTGTGCTCAGAGATAGCTCCTGTTGGTACTTAGGAAAATACATTTGATGCCAGAGATTAGAACTGAGAATGTTCACATGCTAGGCAAGTGCCTTAACACTGTGCTGTCTCTCTGGAGTCTTCCTCTTAAAATTAAAAAAAAATTTCTTTTCTGTTTTTGGTTTTTGGGCCATACCCAGTGGTGCTCAGGGGTTACTCCTGGCTATCTGCTCAGAAATAGCTCCTGGCAGGCACGGGGGACCATATGGGACTCTGGGATTCGAACCAACTACCTTAGGTCCTGGATCGGCTGCTTGCAAGGCAAACACCGCTGTGCTAGCTCTCCTAAAAAGAATTTTTAATTTAGGTAAGATGGTAAAAATAGGGGTCAATTTATGGTATTGGTGTGCAAAGTGACTGAATATCCAAATTCCCATGATCCTCCACAGCTGGTTGCTCTCTTCTCACTGGTTTATCAGGTGCTTGAGGGCAAGGCATTTTTGGAAACACCCTGTTTTCCAGTGGAGGTCTGGACATTCTAGGAGGCTTCTGATAGATGCCAAATGGATAAGGGAGAAAAAGTACAATAGACTGAGTAGCACAAAGCTAAAAAGCAGTAAATACTCCTGAGACAAATTTCTATGGGGTTCAATGACATACACTTACATGCCTTTCCATCCCAAACAGAAACTATTCATTGTTAACCTGAGCCTCATTTTGAACAAGAAAACAAAACAAAAACAAAAACTTAGAAAAACGGGGACAAGCACTTGTTCTACATTCACATGCACTCATACACAGTAATAATTCTTGGCACTCAATAAACCCTTGTTTTATAAAATGAAAGACAAAATAAGTAATGTTTAATAAAAATTAGAACTAGACTCCCAAGAAGGTCTCATCTATTTCTTTCTCATCTTGAAGGATTTTCCTGAACTTTGATGACTTTTATGATCAGTTGATTATAGTGATTAAAACTGTGCTAATTTAAAAGAATAAATTAATTTAGGTAAATAAACATTCTCTATTTGAAACGAAGTGCTTCATCAAAGATTTAGTAGCTTGAAGTTATTTATATCTTAATACAGACTGATGTCCTTATTTGTTTTTAAAGCTAGTTGAGATCAGTTGGATGTTGCCTAGGCAAAAACGGAAAATGTCAAGGTTACAGAATCTCAAAGATTAGAAGAAACTGGTAAACCTCAGAGCTGAAAACCAGAGCGAAGGTAAATATTTGCTTCACCTAGATACAAGGACACTCAAATCATGAAAAACCTGGTGCATGAAGATCCTTTGGTTCCTCAGAATAGGAAAAAGCTCTTTTAAAAAAATTTTTGGGTGCATCCCATGTAGTGATAAGGAGGCCCAGGAACTTCTGATGATTCTTAGCCACTGGCTCAGTGGTTCAATGAAAGATTCCAAGGATGTGGTGTCATTTGGGTTTTTTAGTGCCAGGCATTACTAAGGCCATCTCAGAGGTGCTTGGGGACTCAAACGGTTGTACTCAGTGATAATTAGGGAACTGTATGGTGCTGTGGGTGGAACTGGAGTCAGTCTCATGCAAAATATGCTCTTAATTCTTGCACTGTCTCTTTGGCCTGGCTTTTGATCCATACAACTCATGCTAGGTCTATTACTTCTGATTTGAGAAATTGCAGAATTTCATTGACTCAACTTAAACCAACACTTAATAAGAATCTGAAAAGAAAGCAAGCTTTTTTTGGAAAGTATTCATTTCTAAATACCTTTTACTTCAACTGCATTACCTTTCATTTGAGTTCCCATTCATGTATACAGATAAATATTTTAATTTATACAGAGTTTCTCTGAATAGCTAGACATTTTATAGAGGTATTTCTTCTTTATGGAGTAGATCTCTTGGGATGTTCTGGACATACCATTGAATATACTATTAGCAGAAAATGTTGCTATTAATGATTACTGTAAATCACAATGGAAATTTTCTCTCTTGTAGAGGAATCAATATTCTCATAAGGATGAAAGAAAGAGGGAGAGGGTCTTAGATGATAGAAATGGTAAGAGTAAGCACAGGAAAAGAAATACAAATATGGCTGACATCCATTCAGTCCACAGTTCTTGGCATACCACTCAGTGCTGGGACTGAGAAATATAAAGTGAATCAAGGCACATCTTCTCCTCTGAGATATTTCAGTCTAACTAAATTTTCTCCAATGTACTGGGGCTTGGTGTACATCACTCACCAGCTTGGTGGAGGACATGAGGGCATCCTCTAGACTTGGGGACAATGTTCAGGGAACAGAGTAACTAAAATTAAAGGATGCTAACCAATTAGCCAGTCAAGGCAGAGAATAAATTGTATCTTCACTTATTGTTTTTCCTCCTTTATGATACTGATCCCCATCATGCACCATCTGTGGGAAATGGTTCTTGCATTTTATATATATATATTCAAAACTTTGTGCTGGGGTTGTAGGGTCTGAATAGGTGGACCTAGACAAGGAGATACAATCTGAAGCAGCACATGAGAAATAACCTTCTCTGCTCTACAAATTTTGCAAAACTGGATGTGTTTCTGGCAGCCTAAGACTTCGATTTAAAAGCAGGGATGTTAGGAAAGGGGAAAACATAAAGATCTTTTGTAGGGTGAATGTCGAGGAATATTGTTTTGGGAATAGCTGTAGGAAGGAGACAGAGACTACTAGGAACCCCACATGGTAGCTTCTTCTGCCTCTCTTCCCAGCAGGATTCTAAATAATGGTAGAATATTGACAAAGTGGGGGAGAGAGGGTGCCATCTCCTGTTACTTCTGGCAACAATTATGAACAAGTTCCATGCTTACATGAATTCTACAACACAGTATTCTAGAAGAAGAAATAGAACTAGGGGACATAATTCTGTGATGAAACTCTCACCTGCCAAAGCCATGTGACCCTGGACAAATCACCTTATTTCTCAGTCTGTACTTCAGTATCATGAGCTGTACCAAATGGAAACAGAGATTCTCATTGTGCCAATTTTTTTCAGGGATTCAGAGATGTAAGGGGAAACACCAGGTAGACCTTTCAAACAGAAAGCCTTCAATAAATAGGTTTTATTTGAACCTTTACTATTTTGAAAAACAATCAACTTTCTCCAACTATACATCAAAAAAAAAGAGAGAGAGAGAGAGAGAGAGGAGAGAAAATGCTCATTAAAAGTAAACTCTCTTGCTGTTAAAAGGCTAAAAATACCAAGGGATTGGCTTTCAAATTATGGGTAAAAAAGATCCTAAGCAGCTGAGTATATTTGCCCTGAGTCAGGTGGGAAGTTCCATGCTTCTGTCACCATCCTGCCTTTTAGCCACTCTTGGTTATTGTGTGCGTCACCTTCTCTTCCTTGGCAGCTTCTTGGTCCTTATAAACAAGCCAAAGAGATTTCCTCTCTTTGTAAATTATAAGATATTTCCCCAAGACTTTTGATTAGAATATTAATACCTTCTTAAGCTTTTGAGGCAAGCCCCAAACCAATTTAATTAAATTGTTCATTATGAGCCTCTCTCTCTTTTTTTTAATGAGTTTGCAATCGAAAGGAAAAAAAAATCACCCCTAGTTTCCTATGATAATAAAGAGAGAACTAAAAGACCAAGTAATTATATTTGAGAGTCATCTTCCATTAAAGTTTCTCTCTCTCACTCTCTCTCTCAAATATAAAAGAGGAAGGCAAAATGGGTATGTCTGGTATAGCTGGACAGCTTCATAATGCACTCTGTTTCAAAGTCATTCTGTTTATTGCTCCTGGTTTGTAATCCAGATTTTAGAAAGCTACAAAGCACAAAAAATTTTCCGCTCCTGTCCCTTATCCTGTGTTCCTTCATCCATCCAGAAAGAACAACTCTGCCAACTTCCATGTGAAGATTCATTAAATGTCAAAAGTTCACCCGAAAATGTATAGGATTTCTATTACTTGTTTTCTTTTCTTTTTTTTTAATTTTTAATATAACTTTTATTTTGAACATAGTGGCTTACATATTGTTGACAGTAATATTTTAGGTACATATTTACATAAAATCAGGGGAATTCCCATCACTGATCTGTCCTCCCTACACCTCCGTTTTCGTCCTACCTCCCATATCCTCCTCCCTCACCCCCCGGGGCTGCTAGAAAATGTGGTCCCCTCTGTACCTAGTTTACTACTTAGTAGTCTTGCACGTGTTTGGTCTTGGTGCCTCCCTTATTTTCCCCTCTAATTGGGAGGCAGGACTAAGATAGTTCAAGTTATGCGGTTTTGTTTGGAGAAGAGAAAAGAAATAAACTGGGGTAAAAATCTAATATGCCGAAAATGGGTGGAATCCTTATCTAGAGGCTCTCATCATGGTTTGAGAGACGAGGAGAAAAATAAGGTGAAACACCCCAACAGTACAAAAAGAAGTCTCAAATATCCAGTGAGCTCTCCAACAATAACGATAAGCACCATAAAAAAAGCCTTGGTCTCGAGATAAAAAACATGGCAGGGCACATAAAGAAAGAAAAGAAAAGAAGGAAAAATCATAAATATAAATGGGGACAACAACGTCAATAACCACACCAAAACAAAGAAATCGACAAGAAGTAGATAGGTAAATAAAAAAAATAATAAAATGAGTATATAAAAATATATAGAAAATAGGGGCCGGGCGGTGGCGCTAAAGGTAAGGTGTCTGCCTTGCCTGCGCTAGTCTTGGACGGACCGTGGTTCGATCCCCCGGTGTCCCATATGGTCCCCCAAGCCAGGAGCAACTTCTGAGCACATAGCCAGGAGTAACCGCTGAGCGTTACTGGGTGTGGCCCAAAAACCAAAATATA